>NC_139645.1:27243112-27255612 GCF_964638095.1 Poromitra crassiceps
CAAACTCCTTCATGTAATATTCATGTTGTGCAGTGGTTCTCTAACTTTTTAGTGCTAAAGACTCACAGCTAGTTTGGCTGAGGATCCCAGAACCAGGATGCATTTTGCTGAACATCTGCACAGATGGACTCTCCGACCCCATTTACATGTACACTTAAATGTGATCTGTATCCGGATAAGTTGTCCGGATAATAAATGATCTGATCTTGCCTTTGCGTTTACACACCTGCTATTTTAAATGCGTTCTCGTTATGCTCATTGAGATCAGATCTCACATAGCTGTCAGAGGTGAAAGAGAAGAGAGGAGGTGTCACTCCAGTCAAAATGAATAGGCGAAGAGTGTTCAATGCTGCCCAAAGTAGCCCTGTAAAATAAATAGCCTATGTTAAATGTTATATGTTAAAATGTTAAATAAACCTTAATATGTACATTTATTGGTAGGAGGAGAAAAAAATCACTTTAGGCAACAAGGTCTGCTTATTTATTTTCTCCACCGATGATGGCGGAAGTAGCGAGTGAGTGAACCATCTTGGTTTCTTCCTATCTCTGTACATTAATCTTGAGGGAGTGACACATTCCACATCACATATCCTATCTTTGGGATGCGAACAAGTTGTACAGATTGTGTTTACACCTCACTAAGATCTGAACTGTGAGCCAGACTACCTCCAGATATGGTCGGGCAGATCTGATCACATTCTGATCACAACACATTTTAATACAGGTGTAAATGGCGTCTCGGTTTCTGGAGATACACTACAAGTGTTCAAGACCCCTTGGCCGTCTGAACGCACCAATTTGAGAGCCCCTGCATCCCACGATATGGCCTTATATCTGTATCCGCTATGTAACAGGTATCGCTGGTGATTGGATTTATACAGTTACAGCTTATAAGGTTACAAAGGAGCCAGGCTATCAGGGTTGGGGTCAAGGTGGGAGTGAGTTCTAGGTCTAGGAGGTCATAACAGGTTCAACTCTTTCGACAGAAATCTCGCTCTATAATCAGGTATTGATGCCATTGCGAAAGTCCCAGGGGAAATACAGTAAGGCTTGTCCTGCGGGGAGGGGACTGGAGAGGTTGAAGCTTATTTTATGAGTACATCTAAATGGGGAAATGATCATCCTCGCCGGGGCAACTTTACCATGACATTTTTATGACAGGTGAGGGTCGGGGGTTGAAGGTGCCTGGAGATAGCCGGCCAAAGTGCTTTGAATCTAGCTAACGGAGCACGGGTCGTCCTTGCAGGGCTTCACGTCTCCTCGCAGTAACTGGATCATGACGGCCTTGGTCAGGTAGCTGGAGGTGCCTCTCTTCCCCACCGGCGGGGTGTTGTAGAACGCCTCCATGTTATCCTGAGGATGGACAGATGGAGAGATGTATGTGAAGTGTCCTCAACGATGTGAAAATTGTTAATAATGCTATTATCATATAACCGTATAACAATTCTGCTGCTATGAGATTTCTTTTTAAATTGGATAGTGTAACAAAAAATATTCTATCATGGTTATATTATGTCTATCGCAACGCAATAGTATAGACGAAATCTCACAAAGAGCTATTCATTTTGAAAATCGAATCTCAAAGCTTGTTAGCACATTCATTTAGAAAGGAGATGAGACTGAGATTGGAACTAGATTACACGTCATACCTGTTTCTCTATGCCCTGCAAGTGACTGCGATCCCTCTGGAAGTCGTTGAAGGCTTCCTTCACCAGACCATCCAGATCCACTTTCTCGCCGAACTCCAGCTCAGGATTTCTCTCCAGCACTATGGACACCACCATCAGCAGCTACTCACACAGGGAAGAGGAGACAAGGCGGTCGGTGACACATTTCAGGGGAAGTCCTGCAGTGCAACTGCCTAACGTTTTGCTATTTGAAGAAAATAAATAAGACAATTTGTCCTGATGGTGGTGCTATTCAGCATGAGCAAATGTGGTCTGATGCACTTTGGGGCCCAACTTGCCAGGATGGTCTCTAGCATTAAGTAATCAGAACATATGTCTCCCCTCCTGTTTGTGTGTCTTCAGCAACACATTCTGTTGTGTGTCACAAACGAATGGTTGATAGTGGTGCTATAGAGTGCGTCAAAGTATGGCCTGTCACACTGGGCTCCATCGCAAATAATGTGCGTGAAGTTTGGTTGCTCTACCATGAAGCATTTTCAGAATTTTGCTCCACTGCCATTAGCAATTAGCATGCAATTAATTTTTGACATATGATCAACTTTGTGGACGAAACAGCTAACGAACAGCTTTTGTATACAATCCAAAATGGTGTAAAAACTATTATGACCAAAATAAAAAAAACAATATGAGCCAAGGAATTTGAGGAGTAAAAAAAATATATATTCCAATGAGTTATTGGCCAAATTTGAGGCACAGATCATAAAATAATGACATCAATTTATGAGGTATTATTACAAGAAGGCACCACGAGGTAAGAATCATGGGTAAAGTAACTAGTAAAATGTAATAGGATAAAAGACTAAAGACAAGAAAGTCTACAACAAGTGGATTAATAAATAAAACTGTGAGATAGAAAGAACGTGATAGATGATTCTGCTAGCCTACTGTAAGCTCTTAGCCTGGTCACCTTAAGACTACAAACTGGATCATACAGGGTTAAAAACTAAGCTCTTAGCCTGGTCACCTTAAGGCTGCAAACTGGATCATAGGGGGTTAAAAACTAAGCTCTTAGCCTGGTCACCTTAAGGCTATACAAACTGGACCATACAGGGTTAAAAACTAAGCTCTTAGCCTGGTCACCTTAAGGCTACAAACTGGATCATAGGGGGTTAAAAACTAAGCTCTTAGCCTGGTCACCTTAAGACTACAAACTGGATCATAAGGGGTTAAAAACTAAGCTCTTAGCCTGGTCACCTTAAGGCTAGAAACTGGACCATACAGGGTTAAAAACTAAGCTCTTAGCCTGGTCACCTTAAGGCTACAAACTGGATCATAGGGGGTTAAAAACTAAGCTCTTAGCCTGGTCACCTTAAGGCTACAAACTGGATCATAGGGGGTTAAAAACTAAGCTCTTAGCCTGGTCACCTTAAGGCTATACAAACTGGACCATACAGGGTTAAAAACTAAGCTCTTAGCCTGGTCACCTTAAGGCTACAGACTGGACCATACAGGGTTAAAAACTAAGCTCTTAGTCTGGTCACCTTAAGGCTACAAACTGGATCATAGGGGGTTAAAAACTAAGCTTTAGCCTGGTCACCTTAAGGCTACAAACTGGACCATACAGGGTTAAAAACTAAGCTCTTAGCCAGGTCACCTTAAGGCTACAAACTGGATCATACAGGGTTAAAAACTAAGCTCTTAGCCAGGTCACCTTAAGGCTACAAACTGGACCATACAGGGTTAAAAACTGTGATATAGATTGGGTTTAGTCAGAATAAACCATGCTTTAAAAGTGACCTGCAAATTCTTCAAATCAATATCAAACTTAATAGGCAACAAGTGAAAAAATAACTTTTGAGTAGTGACAGAATAATAATAAAGAGAATAATGCCAATGTCATGTCAAGTACAAATCCAGACCCACTCACTTTGATTTGAAAAGTTTTTTTTTCCCTTTGGGCTTTAATTGAATTTCCTCTCTCTCAGTAGTCTATGGTGGTGCTGCTGAATAGATGTATTATTACTGTACCTCCACAATGATCTGTCTGTACTCGGGCAGGACAATGTTCTTCAAGGTGTCCTCCACCAGCAGGGAGAAGTTCATCTCATACATGGTCATGTCAGACAGGGTCGGTTGCTGCAAAAGCAAGACATGAAACAATGGTAACACATTCTCTTACAGCAGTGTTTACTAAGGGTGGGCGATACTGCAACATTTGGCTTCGATCTGATACCAAGTAATATAGGGATCCGAATCATCGATATAATGATACCAATACTTTTTTATTATTAAATGCGTCTTATGTATTTTCACATAGGGGGCGGCAGTGTGTCATGATTCATAGGGTGAATGCATCATCAATAGGCTAAATCTGAATTAATTTATATGTATGTAGCACTTGGGGGCACTATGGGGGGGGAACGTTCCATTAATTTAGAATGGAACTGAATTCCTATTCATTAGACAGTAAAGAAAATCAAAAGTGTGGTAAATTGTTTTGATGGCGTAGCTACTAGATGGAGTGATGCCTCTCATCAACGTCTGACTGAATTTAAGTTTTGATGGTGACTAAATTGATAATTTCACATGACACATTGGGATAACTTCAGCCATGGGCTAAGCGATTCACACTTGAGTATTGTTAGGAACAGATCTACTGTCTGTAGATCCTAACTTGTTCCACTCTTCTAGATTCAAGCATGTTACCAAGTTAGTAGTAAACAAAGCCACAATGACCAACGAGAGGCGGTTGGCAGTTGCACTGAAGCGCCCGGGGGCCAACTTCTTCCAACCCCCGGGGGGGTTCTGCATGTTTTTAGTGGGGGGGTTATATAGAGGAAACCCCAGGGGAGCACGGGGACAACACGCAAACTCTGTGAGGCCAGGTGAGTGCTACAACTGCTCAACCGTGCCCCCAAAACTCACATAATGTGACTGTGACTGAAAAAATCCTGTGCTATATTGGTGGTTATTCCCCTAGCTGCCAATACAGCCACACAGCATCCAGCCTAGACGTGCAGCAGTAGTGTGAGTGGAGGCAGGTACCTGTGGGAGGTGGGCCTCAGACACCATGAGACCATGGGGCGTTCTCTCCAGGATCTGCCACACGCGGTCGTAGAAACCCAGAGGGGTCCGGTTCAGTGAGCCGTCGATCTGACGCCTGTTCAACCAAGACCTGGGGAGAGACCAGGGCAATAACCTTCAATCAACTCTTAGACCAAGACCTGGAGAGAGACTAGGGCAATAACCTTCAATCAACTCTTAGACTAAGACCTGGGGAGAGACCAGGGCAATAACCTTCAATCAAGACGTGGGGAGAGACCAGGGCAATAACCTTCAACCAAGACCTGGGGAGAGACCAGGGCAATAACCTTCAATCAACTCTTAGACTAAGACCTGGGGAGAGACCAGGGCAATAACCTTCAATCAAGACGTGGGGAGAGACCAGGGCAATAACCTTCAACCAAGACCTGGGGAGAGACTAGCGCAATAACATTCAAACAACTCTTAGACCAAGACCTGGAGAGAGACTAGGGCAATAACCTTCAATCAGCTCTTAGACAGACAGAAGAAATAGAGCTCAGAGCGGAAAGAACCCTCTCACAGGTGTTTAGAACAGCAAATGTAAAAGCTTTCACGATGGTTATTTATTTATATGGAAAATAAGTCACAGATTATTACTTTAAAGCCCCTGGAAACCAAAAATAAATGTGTTTTGAGTTTATCACATTAACCACACAGCCACATTTGAACAATAAAAAATGTTGCCAAGTATTTAAAATTAGGTTTCAAAATAATGAAAAACAAAATCATCTCTCTCTCTCTCTCTCTCTCTCTCTCTCTCTCTCTCTCTCTCTCTCTATATATATATATATATATATATCTCTATATATAGAGAGAGATATATATATATATATATAGAGAGAGAGAGAGAGAGAGAGAGAGAGAGAGAGATTATTTTGTTTTTGTGTGTGTGTGTTGTAGAGTACCTGTCTGTGTGCTGTGGCTGCAGGACGTCCAGCAGCAGTTGTTTGATGTCTCCGGGGGACAGCTGGTAGATGTCCTGAGGCGGCAGGTCTCCTGCCCGGATCTTCAGCTCATGTTTCATCGCCTGGACGATCCACCTGGAGACCCCCACACACACACACATACACACTGAAGTACACACACTGAAGTACACCCACAGTCCCTCACAAGCTTGGACAGAACACGTCTCTCTCTCTTTCTCTAACTATTTTCTACATTTTAGGATTTTTTTTAAATGATCAACAACCATGACTCTGCACTATAGAGACACTGCATGAAATAGGCCACGCCCATCATGGGGGAAAGTTCTCCATTCACTTCCACACACCAGCGTCATTTTCCTTGAATTAAACATAGCTAAAAGCTGTTGTGTGCTGGGGCTGCGCAGACAACAAATGTAAAAAATCGCCTATTAAAGTTTTTTTGTACTCCCAAGCAAAGCAAGGAAGCCATTGAGAATTGGCGAGAAGAAAAATGTGGATCTAGCTGTCAAGGAAGTAAGTTGGAGTGTTCAACGTCCGTATATACGATCTTTGTGTGCAACAGGCGACCATGCACACGACACAGGAGAATGCCAGGATTGGGGGGGGGGAGTTTCTGTTTCCCCCCATTTTGGGCGTGGTTTCTGAATGATGACGCGCTCCACAGTGTCTCTATCTAGAGTCGATACGAAGTCCATGTCATGAATGTCAAGTCTCAAGTATAAAGGTAGAACAGCAAGCCCAGTCTGAACAAGTCAAGAGTCCAGTATCAATTTCATATCTTTCATATCTAAGAAAACTAAATATATAGGACTTTTCAATGCAATATGGTTTTAATAGGATACAAACTTCGTAATAGCATCATGAGCTTGATTTCTACAATCAGTTTGAACTCCAATAAATTAAATCATTCCATTCAGAAAACTGAATTTAAATTCAGTCGTCTGCTGGAACAAATCTCATCACTTTCAATCCAAGTCATTTACACAAACACATGATCACAAGTCAAGACTTTAGAAACCTTTTCAAGTCATCAAAGTATCAGTCAAGAGTCAAATCCCAAGTCACCACAACCCAAGTCGAGTTTCAAGTCTTCTCTTCATGCATCAAGTCAAGTGTTTGTGTGTCTGCACGTGGGTCCACTCCACATCACTCCCAAACCCGTGACAGCCAGCAGTTCAGCTATCTGATAAGCACCATACCCCTCGGCCTCCAAACCCACGCGCTCCCTCCTACCCGACTCGGATCTTCAGCATGCCGCTGAACAGCTGGGGGTTGTTGGAGATGATCCAGCCGATGTGGATGATGAGTTCCTGCTGCAGCACGGCCTCGCGCTCTCCGCCCTGAGGAGCGCAGCGCCGGTACATGATGCCCGCTATCACTCCTGGAGAGAGGGGGTTAGAGATCACCTCCTCCTCCTGCCCGAACAGACCCAGGGTCACCTGGCACATAGACACACGCAGCCGCGCACACACACGCACACACACACACACACACACACACCCCCACACACACACACACACACACACACACACACACACACACACACACACACACACACGCACACACATACACACAAGCACACATGTGGATGCATGCGTGTACAAACACACAATTCCTAGACGTACCGGTAACACTTTATAATAAGGGTCATTAATTAAGGGTTAACCGACCCTTAATTAACAGTTAACTAATGTGTAGTAATCATTTACTCATGGTATTACATTACATTACGTTACATCATTTAGCAGATGCTTTTATCCAAAGCCACTTACAATATCACATTTTGTCAACAGTAGAGAAATCAACTATTCATGTGTTCATGTTAACTAAGGTAATAATTTATACATATTGAATAGTTTAGGGTTAGTCAATGGTTAGTATTAGACATTAACTAAGGGTTAATGAATGCTTATTAACTCATTCACCGCCAGTTTAGGACTGCCAATATTTAGCACAGGCCAAAGATTTTCATAATTGTTGGTCATCTTTCAAGACCCACAGTAAATTATCTATTAGCACCAGAGTGATTTGCAATACCTCAAAATGAAGATGTACGTCTCTGGGTTCACCAGGGGAAAAAAAGTGAGCTTTTAGCATGTTCTGTACTCTACTTATAGCCATTTATATACACCCTGTTTTCCCCCAAAAGTTCTCCCTGAGAAAATAAACAGGAGAAAAGGCAATTTTTGTAAAAGGGCACAATCTCAGGAAGAACTCACTCTCAATTATTTTATTTTGAACTGTATTGACATCAGACATGTAAATATTATTCGTTAGGACACAAATGACAAAAAAAAAAATATATATATATATATATACACATGAAGTGCTTTTTTACATTCAACAATACAGTTTACTCAGTGTGAGTGTGCAGACAGACAGACAGACAGACAGACAGACACACCGACAGACAGACAGACAGACAGACAGACACACACACACACACACACACACACACACACACGATCCCCGATCCCCCTTTTAGATTTCTAACCCCACATAGGATAAGCAATAACCACGCCCTGTGGCGCTGGGATTGGCCAGGAGCAACACTGGAGGGCACGCAGCCCAGCGATTTCATGAACTGAATAGCTCTTGAGAAAGGACAGCGGGCTGCTGTGAATGCCGCTTCTGCCTTGTGCCTTGCTGTTGTGTGTTTATTTTGCACCCGTCCTCGTCCATGTCTCCCTGTCATATCTTCCCTGCTATCTGATCGTTCCCGTCTTCCCCTCGGCTATTCAACACGTCCTCACCGCCCTCGCAAACTGATCGATCATTTCCTCATTCCTCCGATGATCAAACACATCTCTTGATTACTTTCTCCCGGCTGGCACAGAGGAAGGCGACTCCAGCTCGTGCAGCGCGCCGAGGCGCGTTTCAATGGCGTTTCTCCTGTCTGCACAAGGAAGCGTTACCAGTTTTCTGCTTTTCCTCTTGCTCAATTTCAAAACAACAGCTGCGGTATGTGTTTGTTCACGTGTTGTCTTAGATGATAGGGACCTGATACCATGTGACAGGCTGGGGAAGTGTTTAAACTACGCCCTGCAGTAATAAAAACAAAAACACGTCAAACACGTCATTGGCGGGGCGGGCTATTTCTGATAACACGTCAAAGACGTCATTGGCGGTGAATGAGTTAAGCAGGGTTAGTTTATGCGGCAGGTAATATATCAGGTAGTATAGTCTATATTATGAAGTTTTAATATATACAGGTAATATAGTCTATATTATTAAGTTTTAATATATACAGGTAATATAGTCTATATTATTAAGTTTTAATATATACAGGTAATATAGTCTATATTATTAAGTTTTAATATATACAGGTAATATAGTCTATATTATTAAGTTTTAATATATACAGCACTGGTGAAAGTGGGCCGGAACCGTCCGGTGCGCAGTTCCGGTAAGACTTTTGGTGCCTGAACGCCGTTGGGGGAAGACATGCAGCTGCCTGTCAATCAAAATCCGATTGCTGCAGAGTGCAGTCGATCCATAATTTCCAACAAGGAAATGCATGGCTGACGTTATGTCATTACTAATAAACAACAGTCTCTCTCATAAATTGCTTCTAAATTGTTCCGTGTTTTAGACCTGGCTGTCAGTGGTTTTTAATCCGTGCTGTGTAGGCTGATTTGCGCTTCTAGCACGCAGCCCCTGAATGCCGCCGCTGCTGCTGCACTGGGCTGTGTCTAGTCTAGTCTCACTTGCGGCTTGCCTCCGCTCCGCCAAACAGTTCCACCAGGATTGCACGAGTGTAGTTCCCAAGCAAGCAAGCAAGCAGAAACGGTAATATTTCCAAACACTGAGAGGTGTTAATTAATAATATAGACTATATTACCTGTATATTATACAGGTAATATAGTCTATATTATTAAGTTGTAATATCTAAAGATAATAGACTCTATATTATTAAGTTTTAATATCTACAGCTAATACACTCTATATTATTAAGTTTTAATATCTACAGGTAATATACTCCAAGCTAGTCACAATTCCTTTTCCCAGTTAACATAAATAGGAATGATGCCTCTTAATCTTCCAACTGAGCTCCTATTGTGTGCAGGAGGAGACATGCGTCTCTATTGTGTGCAGGAGGAGACATGTGTCTCTATTGTGTGCAGGAGGAGACATGCGTCTCTATTGTGTGCAGGAGGAGACATGCGTCTCCAATTCTAAATCAGCTTTTCCAATCTTGTGGAGAAGAGTATTCCCTCCGGCACGCAATCTATATGCAGATTCACACCTTGAGCTACTTCAGCATAATGAAATGCCTCAAAGTCTTCAGGAGGCTCCAAAATGAGTCCAGATAAGCGAGGCTCTTGAGAGGTGGCTAATCTCTGAGTAGCACTTGACAGGAATGAAAGGATGCAGTGAAACTCAGACGCCGTGAGGAGGCAGGATCAGACAAAACCTGGGTCACAAGCTGTAACTCCTGGGTCACAAGCTGTAACTCCTGGGTCACAAGCTGTAACTCCTGGGTCATAAGCTGTAACTCCTGGGTCATAAGCTGTAACTCCTGGGTCATAAGCTGTAACTCCTGGGTCATAAGCTGTAACTCCTGGGTCATAAGCTGTAACTCCTGGGTCACAAGCTGTAACTCCTGGGTCACAAGCTATCAACTGGCACATGGAGTGCGTCTAGAGACACAGACTAACACATGGAGTGTGTCTAGAGACGCAGACTAACACATGGAGTGTGTCTAGAGACGCAGAAGTAATGCAAAGTAGTGTAATAAGTAACGAGTTACTCTAGTCTAGACAGACAGTAATATTGTAAAGTGACTGATTACTTTCAAATGAAAGTAACTAGTAATATGTAGTATATTACATTTTGAAAGTAACTTGTCCAACACTGACTTCAAGCCAGTTTAAATTATTTTTCGGGATGGTTCCGATGTCATTCTACTGTTGTTATTTTGGTGAAAGTAATGCAAAAGTAGTGTAATAAGTAACGAGTTACTCTACACGGAAAGTATAATTGTAAAGTGACTGATTACTTTCAAATGAAAGTAACTAGTAATATGTAGTATATTACATTTTGAAAGTAACTTGTCCAACACTGGTTACAACTACAGCTTACACACACACACACAATGGACATAAGCAATTCCCATAGGATGATAGCATGAGGAGCTTATAACGATGTTCCAATATTATCTCCAATTTCATTTTGACATAATCAGTGAACATTAAAATCATGTCGCCACATGTCATTCGTCCGCATATGCATTTGATCTTACAGTGATTCTACAAAAGGGACAGTTGCAATACTTAGGCCTCTGTGCTGTCTGTGTCCACTTACCTGCTTGCCATGCACTAAAACACTAGTAATACTGGGTGCAAGGCTGTCCACTAGCTTAGTTAAGAGACTGGCGGCAAGACGGACAACAGACCTGGTGAGCAAAAAACACAAGAACATTGGGAATCATTAAGGAGTCATTGCCAGGTGCCTCCCTCATCTCATTTCAAAAACACAGACAGGTGAATCGTTTTGTAGAAGTCCAGTGCCCCTAAACCTGTACGCCTTTCAGGTTGAGAGCTGAGGCACAATATTACAACTGTCCATCAAAACCCAAGATTCATTCCTTTTGCAGTCAAGACAAGTTTCCTTTTTACACCTGACTGAGCCATCGAGCCAGCCTTCAAGAAATAACGTAGATAGCTGTTGCAGTTCCAGTCCTGACTATTCAATTTGTCTTATTTATTCAAAGCCAGAGGATGGGGGGGGTGGCTTATAATAGAACCTATTTTAATGTTCACTAATTTCTGAATTGATTATTCACATGAGCGACTGTAGCCTGTCGGCGGCCTCCTCATGCCTGCAGCACTCCTGAGGGGGAAAAGCAACACACAGGAACAGCTGATTAATAGCATGGGAGTCAGCGTTGCTATAGCCACACACATGAAGACATGAAGACATCACTGCAGCACAGTGAACAAATAAACAGATCAAATCAAGGTGGTCATGAATATAATGGGTTGAAAGTTCACATCTTCCCTCGGTGACATGCTGAGAAGGGAGACCGGGGGGCAAAATGTAACAAGGGGCAAAATGTAACATCTCAAATTGCACCAATCAGAAAGGAGATAGAACCGTGAAACTCATTATGGTCTGTGATGATCCCACTCCGCCTGCCAAAGACAAACTGATGTCTCATACTTCTCAAGGTTTTTATGACAAGACTCATTTTTGAGGTATCTATCTAGTTTTGATGACCATTCTATGACATATGATATATTGGGGCAACTGGAACACTGCGTGACAATTGACCCCGACACCAACAAACGATATACATGATTTTGTTTCTAATAAGTTAAGAAAAGTATTTTGTGTTCAGTTTAAATGTCTACATATATTCCATTATATTTTGTGGCATACATGTAGTCTAGTGGTTAAGTGTTTTGCCTCTCAATCGGGGGACCGGGTTCAATTCCGCCCAAGATCCATTTTCTCGTGCGTTCAAAATCCTCAATGTCTATGAATCAGAAGTTGTCTTAAATGTAAATGCTGCCATATTTGGCTGGAAATCAACATATTTTTCAACTATTATTTTTGGTGTGTAATAGTAGCCTAATTTACACTAAATGCGTGTCACGATATTAAAATATTTTCATCATAAACTATAATAATGAATTATCGTCAAGCCCTATAGCCTAGTACTGAAACTCAGTATTGAAATGCAGATGCTGGTCGGAGCAATTTAAGTTTTACACATTTGTAACATCTCAACTGCACCAATCATAAACGATCACAGTCTCTGAACTGTGGAGGGAAAAAAGTCTAGTATTTGTATAATTATATGATTAATTACACCATTTTAATTAAACTGGAATTAATTGTATATGAAGGTATTACGTGT
>NC_139645.1:27260612-27278112 GCF_964638095.1 Poromitra crassiceps
CATATGGTAATTACGGTAAGCAAACGGCCACTCGGGCAACAACTCCCTCCCCCGACTACCAGGAGAAAATCACAAACTTCGGTGAATTCACACAAAGGAAGATCAAGGAATATTCACAACAAGACGAGCAGTAGAAGCAACACTCTCACTTACCATGGGGAAGGTACGCAGAAATTCACACGAGGCAGCTTTCAAGTTGAAAGCAGTCAATCTCGCATTAAAAGAGAGCAGCCGCCGATCAAACAGAGCAGCCGCGCGTAACCTGGGCAAAAGGGACTGTCCGTCCGGGGGAGAACTACTGAACAACTCCCTCCCGACTATCAGGAGAAAATCACAAACTTCGGCGAATTCACACAAAGGAAGATCACGGAATATTATAGGAGTGTGAAAACATCCACAATTACCAACGGGTTCCAAAACGCTGGACTGCTGCGGGATGAAGAGGATGACGCCACGGGGACTGCCCCCTAGTCCGATACCTCACGAGTCCGATACCTCACGAGTCCGACACCTCATGGTTTTGGGTTAGGGTCTGGGGGAGGTTAGGTTTAGGCGTGGGGGTGGGAGAGGTTAGGTTTTGGGTTAGGGTCTGGGGGATGTTAGGTTTAGGCGTGGGGGTGGGAGAGGTTAGGTTTTGGGTTAGGGTCTGGGGGAAGTTAGCCTCTTTTTTCGGACTCGTGAGGTGTCGGACTCGTGAGGTATCGGACTCGTGCCATGGCACCTGAAGGAGAGAGGAGAGTGGTTGACGAAGCCACCCTGAACCTGTTCGTTTCCGACACTGAAGATGAGGACTTTGGTGGTTTCAGTACGCAGGAAGAAGAGGAAGACGAGGATTAGTGACTTGACTTCTCTGGTTACAGGTTTGCTGCACATATACGGTAGCCTATTGTTGTGTGATTTTGTCTGGGGATTAGTGACCTGACTTTTGTTTTGTTTTGTTGAAATGTTAATAAATGGGAGCTTCCCCAAACAGCGATCTCTTTCCCGACATTCCTCTCTGTGCACGAACCCTTTCATATGGTAATTAAACATCAAAACACCCGCGGCTTATAGTCCGGTGCGGCTTATAGAAGAAAAAAATAGTCAATTTTGGTCCCGCGGCTTATACACCGGTGCGTCTTATAGTCCGGAATTTACGGTAGTCATTAGCCTACTGTTCCCTAAATTGGCCTTCAGCCATCAAAACTTTGATAACCCCTGGTTTAAATTAACACAATAGGTCATATTTATCTCTAGATTACAATTTTAATCATTAAAATTGCCTTTTAGTATTAACATGATTTTTTAAATTATTTTGTCAGAATTTAATATTAAATTAGCAGTTAATATGGTCATGTGGCCATTGAATACTTGAAACTGGTGAGCGACACCCTAAACTCAAGGAAAGTGTTTACTGAGGTAATAAATCACTACTGTAATGTTTTTGTTTTGTGGAAATAAATTATCCACCAGTTGGTGAGGTCAAAGAGAGAAGTTGTCCCTCTCTATGTTCCTGCCACTCTACACAATACACAAGTAGCCTATTTCTCATACCAAGGCTGTCTTATTTGTGGTAAAATGTGCCAGATAACTAGTAGGGCCTAACCATTAGTAACCACTGCTTCTTTTTCAATTGTTTCAAAATCACAAAGTTCTTCATAGATCTAGCCTCTTACTTTTGCTCTCAAAGTGCACCAGATTTATACATTTTACTGTAAAATGTACACAATTTTCTAAAAGACGGGGTGGCACAGCCCCCCCTGGGCCCCCCTAGCAGAACACAAAATGTCCCCGATTTTCATTTGGGAAATCTGGTCACCTTACTGTACTGTATGTGTGTGTAACAGAAGTGAATCAGCGCTGATTCCTCGTGAGTCCCGAGTGGTAGCGAGTAGGTTGGTTAAACTCACTCCCCAAGTATAAAGGCACGTTAATCAGCTCCGCCAAGGGAGCTAGCTCTCTTGGTGCAGTGGTTAGCGTGTCCGTCCAGCAAGCCGAAGGCCGGCAGGTCGAATCCACCCCTGGGTAAGCCCTTAACATGGGTTGCTGCAATTACCACCAACACAACGCTGTTATACATGTGCAGTGTATTGTATGTGTGTAGTGTATTGTATGTGTGCAGTGTATTGTGCTTTACCGTCTTTCTCAAGGAAGTCTGGTCCTTCTCTCCTGAGGAGGATTACAGCAAGCTGGGCTTGACTGGCCAAGCAGTCAGAGTCCTGGGCAGTGATACAGACAGACAGACAGACAGACAGACAGACAGACAGACAGACAGACAGACAGACAGACAGACAGACAGAAAGAAAGATCAGCCTGGTCAAGAGAGAAACCCATGCTGCAAGACAAAACACCATGTACCAAGGTGATGTGGAGCAGTGCAAAAATAGACAGAGATTGGTGCAAAGAACTTTTATGACTTTTGGAACGTAAATGCGTTTGTTTTTGTTTTTTTTATGCTTCAAAAGGCATAAAAGTGATTAACGTTTGTGGAGATTATCTTGCTGAACCCCAATTTGCATTCCCATAAACCTTTGTTAAGCATAGACCTTATTTTATGCATTTAAGTGAAATCCCCATTCTAAAACCGCATAGACTTTTTCCCTGACGAATGGCGGCGATTTCTGGTTAAGCCTACAAAAATACATCATCCCTGCGGTCCTCTATTGTGAGGGTCTGCGTCTCCTATCTGATGATAAGCCACAGAGTTTCCTGGTTTGAGATGAATCCAGGTCCCACGCTTCAGACTGGAGGAAGTTTGAACCGATGCGGGTGATTGGACGAACAGGAGCGGCACATCCGGGACATCCCCCTATCATCGCTCGTTATTTTCCCTGAGATTCCCTTTCCGTTTTGGCCAAGTTTTCCCAGCTTGTGTTTTAAGAGACTAACATGTGTTTTAAGAGACTAACGTGATTTAAGAGACTAACATGTAATTTAAGAGACTAACACGGAAGTGACAATGTGCATAGTTTGCATGAGGCAGAGCACAAGCTGGAAACTCTGTGCTATTCCTGCTTCTTTGGGTCAGTGGTCTGAGCCTGTTGGTTTGTTTTGTTCCTGTAGTGTTCCACTGCGTTGGACTCACGTGGAACTTCTGCATGATCTCGTGGGTGGGTCTGTGCCACCACTCCTCCACGTTGATCTCGGGCTGCTGCTCCAGGTCCGAGGCGTTGGGCGTGCTGGTCTGTCTCTTCACCTTGGAGTGCTTGGGGAGCTCCAGCTCCTCGAAGCTCTTAAACTCTGGGATCCTGCACACACGTGGAGAAACACCCAGGGACGATTAGATGCTTACCTGTAGTAGGTGTGCACCATGTCGTATCGTTATCAATATAAGACTTACTAAAGATGTATTTAACTGGGACATTGCTCATAGACATCCCTGGGCAAATGAATTGAAATCCTTATTTTATCTGAACGATTTGTCACTTATTTTTCATAACAGGTTACTTTGTGATATCCAAGAGACTAATATAATAATAATGATACAATACAATTTATTTGGAGACGCCTTTCAAAACACCCAAGGTCACTGTACATGCATAAAAGAGACATAACATTCTAAAAGATCATACTCAGATAAGAACAACAAGCATGGCAAACATCAGCATAATTAAGATAAGACGAGCGTAGATCAAAGAAAAGACAGGAGATACACTCGGCACGCAGACAACATAGATTGAGTGATGTCTATGATTAAAGTGAGTAGGCTAGTTTGAACAGGTGGGTTTTAAGTAGGGCTGGGATCAAAAAATTGATTGTCCGATTTTTAATCGATTTTTATTTTAATCCTCGATTATCGATTCATATGTCCAGAGATCGATTTTTTTTATTTATTATTATTATTATTATTTTTATTTTTAAATAAACAGGCTAAAATATTATGCTGTGTGTGGTAGTTGAAACATAGTTTCAAGTTGACCTTTATTTATGTTTGTAGTTGAAACAAAAACATAAATACTGTAGGCTACATGAATGGAAATGTTTGATCATTAATATCTACTTTTAGAAATTATTATTATAATAAATTGAGTAAATATATGTGTAACTAAAACCATTGAGGGAGCACAGAGTTGTGGACCAAGGCAGCTCAGCAGGCAAAGTAATAAACAAAATTGAGAAGGGAGCTCCTTGAATTTTACAAAAGTAGTATTTAATCCCGAAGTAATATATTCGTGTACACAGCAGTGTTACAAACAGAATATATCTTCAAAGGGGTACACGGGCAAACAAAACGCTACGCGCGTTTCAACCACACAGGGTCTTCATCAGGCTGGAATAAGTGGGCGTCGGCCAATAACTAAAACCATTAAAACAGGTCTGCAACTTTTTTCCCCATGTATCTACTTGGCTGGTTGGAAACCCCTGTGTTACATAACTGGACAGTCATGTAATTCAGGGTACAGCTCAAAAAACACGTTTTGGTATCACTAACCAAATCAATATTGAAATTGATCGGAATGAAATGGAATGGAATCGAATGGAATCGAAATTAATCAATTCGCAACCTTGTGAATCGGAATCGAATCGATTCTTGAAATTTGAACCAATACCCAGCTCTAGTTTTGAGGTGGGATTTGAATGTGGTTATGGTGTCAGACTGTCGGCGATGTTGGGGCAGGGAGTTCCAGACCCCGGGTGCGGGGGGTTTCTGTGCGCACAGTTACGTTCTGCAACTCTTCCTTCAGCCCTAGAGACTGGCAGGTTCCAATGCTCCGCCGACGAGCGGAGGTCCTGCGCCCAAAACGTCCATTTACAGCACATATCGATCGATATTTTTGGAGAAGATTCCCCCGCATCACAGGACTGAACGGCACTGACAGCACAGAGCTGTCAGTCCCGACAGCGCAGATCAAGATGAGACAGCTGTCAGTATGGGTACGCCTTGGGTTTACCTTTTACGCCTGCTCCATAGCAGACGTAAAAGTTACACCCAGGCGCAACGCATACAGGGCTTAAGACTACATGGTGCACAAGTCATAAAA
Source organism: Poromitra crassiceps (assembly GCF_964638095.1). NCBI lineage: Eukaryota > Metazoa > Chordata > Actinopteri > Beryciformes > Melamphaidae > Poromitra > Poromitra crassiceps. Next base: position 27,265,574 of record NC_139645.1, read on the forward strand.
TTAAGTTAGTCGTAACTTTGAGTTCTACGTCGGACGTAGCGTTACACCTAGGCGTACGCCCAGCTGGTGCACTCGGCTACAGGAAAGGAACTTTTTTCATAGTGGATTTTATTTGCCGGGCCTGGGAGCAAAGACAGAACTTTTTGTTTGGGCAGTGATGTAATGATATCTTATTATACTGTATGTTTGAGCATTATGATTATGATTTATATAATATGATATATGTTTAGGATTTCATGCACCACTGCAACGGTACATGATAATGATTGTGATATTGGCAATGTTCCAACTCGTTTATTATGTAATGACGTACGCACAGCAACAAGCATGGCTGAAAGTGGCTCCACACGGGGGAGGAGTTCATTCCAAAAAGGGGAGTGACTTCAATATTGTGGAAGTGGTTTGGATACTTTTGTTGCAATTGTGTGTTGTTGAAATGAATCATAACATATTGTTCAGTATTTTCTCATATCGTCAAGAATATCGTTATCACAGAAATATCATGAAATATGGTGATGTTATTTTAGGGCCGTATTGCCCACCCCTAGTCTGTAGCAGAATCATTGAGTTGAGTGTAATAAGGCTTTATGTGAGTTTGTGTGTAACTGCATGTACGTAAGCATGAACACATATGTAGCATACATTAGTTACATTGTTTTCTTGACCCTGCAAATGCAACCCTGCAAGTATATCTGTCTCTGTTAGTTTACTTTCCAGGGTCCGGAACACCCCCAACATCTACTCAATTGTTCCTCGACCCAAGATCTATCTGTCCAAATTTCATGTAAATCTGTTTTTGACTTTTTGGGCTGTCCTGCTGACAGACAGACAGACGGACGGACGGACATACAGACAGACAGATGGACGGACAGACAGAGATAGAAAGACAGACAGACAGACAGACAGAGAGACAGACAGACAGACAGACAGACAGACAGACAGACAGACAGGCAGGCAGGCAGACAGACAGACAGACAGACAGAAAGACAGACTAACGGGGGGGAAACAGTGTCTCCTTGCTCGGCGGAGGTCAAATATGATTGACAATGTGACTTACTCAGCCTCATTGACACGCAGGAAGTCCAACTGCTCCACCACCGCTCCAGAGATCAGGGTCTGAAAGGGTCACATGATATGAGGTCACGTGACCTCGTGCGCTGCAGTCAACTGTAAAGTCAATGAGTAAAGAAATGTAGCGAGGAAACACTTGGGAGCACAAAGATGATACAGGGGAAGATATGAGAGGTCCAGGTCGTGCGGCAGTAGATTCCCTGCCTACCAACACGAGGGTTCCGGGTTCGAGCCCCCGTGTTACCTCCCGCTTGGTCGGGCGTCCACAGGCACGATTGCCCGTGTATAGCGTGATCCTCCCACACGCTACTTCACTGCCAGTGAAACTCCTCGCTGTCAGGTGAAAAGAAGCAGCTAGAGACTTGCACGTGTATCAGAGGGAGCATGTGCTAGTCTACAACTCTCCCCAGATCAGCAGTGGTGAGGGGGTGGAGTGCTGGACAATTGAGGAGAAGTGGAGGATCTGAAAGAACCTGATAAAAAAGGTGTCTAAGTCAGTAATCCGAGGAGACACTAGGTGGCAGCAGTGAAGAGAACAGTCAGTATACTGTAGCTAGTGTGCTGCCTGTAAATGTGATATGAGCCGTTACAACTGAAGTCAACTCCAAACAAAAACAGAGGTGCCGGGGAAGAGCAGCACCCACAACAATGAGATGATAAAGAGTGGAGGTGTTTTCAAAGTAGCTGGCAGTTTAGCTGTCAAGTTAATAGCAAGACAGGAAGAGGAAACGGACAAACTCAACAGGAAACACCTGAGGAGCTCTCTGCGCTGCTGTGGAAGCCTGTCATGAGTTTGCCAAAGCTAATGTGAAAATTCAACTTAACCGCCTTGACTTTGAGGACATTGTTTTTGTCATTGATCAGGTATCAGCATCCCCTCACACACTCCAGAAACCATTGCTCGGCTGCAGATGTGTTGGCCAAATACATATCAAATCAAATCAAATCAAATGAAAATATGTATATATGGAGAGGGCGAAAGAAAGAGACGACTAAATGAAGTGAAGCTCACCTGAAGCCTGTCCACGTGAACCTTGACCCCTCCGATGTTGCCCTTCTTGAAGGACGCCAGCATGTCCAGGATTGGGTTGAAGCGGCTCCCCCTAGTGAGACGGAGGCCAAACAGATTCAGAGCTGAGACTTGCATGGTTTGTGTTGGCTGCACCGTTCCAAACACGAGGCTGAGCCCCCTCTCGCTCCACGCTGCCTCTCTACTGTCTGTCACTTTCCATACAGCTCATCGTCCCAAATCAATAGCCAACTAATGACTATTGAGCTGCTTCTATGAGAGCCTATTGACTCCGTTCAGATGCTGCAGATGCTGTGGCTGTTTAAGCATCATGGCTTTCTGTAGAACGCTCAATACTGCTGCAATCAGCCCCATAGCCCTGCTATAGTGATACAGATGAGAGGCATTATCGCCCAATCAGCCAGCAACTGCTGTAGCACCTGGCTGCTATAAAGATAAATAGTGCTTTGAGAGAGAGAGAGAGAGAGAGAGAGAGAGACAGAGAGAGACAGAGACAGAGAGAGAGAGAGAGAGAGAGAGAGAAAGAGAGACAGACAGAGAGAGAGAGAGAGAGAGAGAGAGAGAGAGAGAGAGACAGAGAGAGAGACAGAGAGAGAGAGAGACAGACAGAGAGAGAGAGAGAGACAGACAGAGAGAGAGAGAGAGAGAGAACTACAGAAATATTTGATGAAAGAAAATGACTTAAAAGGACAGGTCACGCAAAATCGTAATAATGTTCCTCTTACCTGCAGCCTAGTGCTATTTATCCATCTAGATGGTTTTGGCGTTGAGTCGCCAGATTTGGGAGATATCGACGTTTGACTGTCTCACCACGCAGAAGAAAGTGTGCATCCAACGTTAGCGTAGCTGTCAGGTTAGCACGCTTGCTTTTCTGTGGCGAGACGGTTGACAGGTGCAGTTTGGCCGAAAGAAAATAGTTCCTACTGTACATGAAACTGCTCACAGCAAGGTCTGTGGATTATCATGATTTCTGGAAACATTGCTGTTGAGTTTTTCAAATGCATTTTGTTAGAGCTTTGAGCACCACAAGCCGAGTGCCATCCAGTTCCATTGTAGTGGAGAGAAGGCAGACATCTCTATGGCTGATATCTCCAAAACTCGGCAACTCGCACCAAAACTATCAAGATTTATAAATAGCAGTACAGGTGGGAGGAAAATATGTGTTTCGGATTTTTGGGGTGAACTGTCCCTGTGGTAAATGGTAAATGGCCTGCATTTATATAGCGCTTTTATCCAAAGTGCTTTACAGTCATTCACCCATTCATACACTGATGGCAGCAGGTTACCACGCAGGGTGCTACCACACCAACGGGAGCAATTTGGGGTTCAGTATCTTGCCCAAGGACACTTCGACATGCAGACTGGAGGAGCCGGGAATCGAACCACCGACCTCTTTTATCCAAGGCGATTAGTGGACGACCCGCTCTACCTCCTGAGCTACAGCCACCCGTTTAATTGGTGGCTCAGTGGTTAGTGCTGCTGCCTCACGGCAAGAAGATCTCGAGTTTGCATGTTCTCCCCGTGTCGTGTCTGTGTGAGTTTCCTCCTCTAGGCTTGTGGACCCCAGGAAGAATAGCTGCTACAAAGCTAAAGCTAATTGTGATCCTAATCTACTTCAATTTAAACCTAATTGCGCTAGGGGTGACTGTCAACACATTTTCTTTTTGGCAAGTCAGTGAGAGACAGAAAGAGAGAGAGGGGGGGGTTGATGTAGCGAGATATAGGACAAGGGAGGGCGTGGTGAGACTGTTTGGGAGGACAGCAGGACAGATGAGAGACAGAGCAGCCATGTTAGGGAGTGTGTCTTACTTGATGTTGTCCTCGCGGATGAGGACCAGGAAGAGAGGACGTCCCTGCATCTTCCAGCACTGCTTGATGAACTGCAGAGCGTTCTGCACACAGGGACACACAGGCGCAGGCGCGCACACGCGCACACACACACACACACACACACACACACACACACACACACACACACACACACACACAGGGAAATTATATTAGTCCTTCACTGTTCAAAGTTCACTATTGCGGGTATGAATTCTGCTTGGTCTCATCATGTCTGTTCACATTGAACTCTTTCATAACAGAATTCTGCTTGGTCTCGTCATGTCTGTTCACATTGAACTCTTTCATAACAGAATTCTGCTTGGTCTCGTCATGTCTGTTCACATTGAACTCTTTCATAACAGAATGCTGCTTGGTCTCATCATGTCTGTTCACATTGAACTCTTTCATAACAGAATTCTGCTTGGTCTCATCATGTCTGTTCACATTAAACTCTTTCATAACAGAATGCTGCTTGGTCTCATCATGTCTGTTCACATTGAACTCTTTCATAACAGAATGCTGCTTGGTCTCATCATGTCTGTTCACATTGAACTCTTTCATAACAGAATGCTGCTTGGTCTCATCATGTCTGTTCACATTGAACTCTTTCATAACAGAATTCTACTTGGTCTCATCATGTCTGTTCACATTGAACTCTTTCATAACAGAAGGGGTGCAAGCAGAAGCCTCCACGTGGCGCACCCCGGGCAATGCTAAAGACAGAAACTGTACCACAGCGACTGACTTGAAGTAGCCAATTCTGCAACCACTGACCGTCAACGACAGTCAGGTTTTTCCTAGCCACGATGCCGGCACTACTAGTAGTGACCTCAATCAATGTTGAGGGATACACTAGAACGAAGGCTGATGTGCTAGCGGCTAGCTGCAATGGAAGCGACATCGTCTGTATGCAGGAGACCCACCTGGGTCAGACGAGCAACCGGCCAACACTACCAGGGATGAAACTGGTAGCTGAGATCCGACATCCCAAGTATGGATCAGCCATGTTTGTGAAGCCCCTTCTGGACGTCAGGGACTTCCACACTAACAGCTCAGATACCAACATAGAGACTGTTACTATATGCCTGCCAGAGATCTCCATTACCTCACTGTACAAACCCTGCCAGCCCCTTTGAATGGCCTGAACTACCACCTAAATGCAGGAAGAAGCATGCCATAGTGATTGGGGATTTTAATTCCCTCCACACAATGTGGGGATAAGACTCAACCAACAACGATGGCGAACTAGTTGAAAGCTGGATGGAAAACACAGGCATGCAGCTGGAGCTTATTCACAACTCTAAACTCCCCAAGTCCTTCAACAGCTGCCGCTGGAGAAGAGGTTACAAACCTGACCTGTGCTTCGCCAGCTAGAGACTAGCACATCTGACTGAGAAAACGGTGCTGAAACCGCTCCCCAAGTCCCAACATCGGCCAATCTCAGTCACGATCAAACCTGCCATCACAAAGTCCGAAGTACCCTTCCGACGCCGCTTCAACCTCATGAAGGCCAAATGGGATGAGTACAGCGAAGGAATGGAAAAAGCTGTAACAGACACTGAACCCACACCTGACAACTACTCCATGTTTGTTCAGGCTGTAAAGAAGACTGCTTGTGCGCACATCCCACGCGGATGCCGAAAAGAATACATCGCAGGCCTCACAGAGGAGTCATCACAACTGCTGGAGAGCTATGAAACAGAGTTCCAAAAGGACCCGTTTTCAGACACCACCAGCGACCTCAGTGATGCACTCATGGAATCCCTAGGGAAGGAGAGGCAGAAAGCCTGGAAGGATCTCGTAGAGAACATCAACATGACTCAGAACAGCAAAAAAGCCTGGTCCACTATCCGGAAACTAAACGGTGATAAGATCCCACCACCTGCTATATCCGATGTAACACCAAACCAGGTCGGGAGCCAACTGGTGGCCAACGGGAGACGAGCAGAAAAGCATAGGGCCAAAGGACAACACCATCTCACCACCATCCCAGGCAGTCAGCAGAACATGTCCATTCTAACCAAGCCCTTCACCTTTGAGGAGTTTGAAGCAGGACTAAACACCATGAAGATGGGCAAAGCTGCAGGTCCTGAGGACATACTGTCTGAGATGATAACCCACCTAGGCCCAGTCGCCAAACAATGGCTCATGGACATGTACAACACGTGCCTCCAAACCCAGCATATACCAACGATCTGGAGGAAAGCCATCATCATTGCTCTTCTAAAACCTGGAAAAGACCCCAACCTCCCCAAAAGCTACCGGCCCATCTCCCTACTCTGCACCACCTACAAGCTGTTCGAGATACTACTCCTCAACCGACTATCCCCCCAGATAGACGCTGAGCTAATCAAGGACCAAGCTGGATTTAGACCGGGAAAATCATGCACAGGCCAACTGCTAAACCTCACCCAGTACATCGAGGGCGGCTACCAGAAGAAGCTGATAACAGGCGTTGCCTTTGTAGATCTTTCGGCAGCTTATGACACCGTCCAACACAGGCTGCTGACCAAAAAACTTTTCGACATGACAGCGGATGCCAAACTGTGCAACATAATAAGATGTCTTCTGAGCAACCGGATGTTCTATGTCACACTCAACAATACAAAAAGCAGATGGTTCCACCAGAACAACGGGCAGTGTCTTGGCACCTCTCCTCTTCAATGTCTATACCAATGACCAGCCCCTACCAGAAGGATGCAGCAGGTTTATCTACGCAGATGACCTAGCCATGACAACGCAGCAGCATACCTTCCCAGAAGTTGAGTCAACCCTGGAACAAGGACTGACAGATATGTCCTCATACTATCTGGAAAACCACCTACGTCCAAACCCTGGGAAGACCCAAATCTGTAGCTTCCACCTCAAAAACAAGGAGGCTAAACGAGAGCTCAATGTAACCTGGGACGGAATAAGGCTTGAAAACCACCAGCACCCAGTCTACCTGGGAGTAACCTTAGACCGTACCCTCAGCTACAAGGAACACATCCAGAAGACGAGATCTAAGGTGTCCACCAGGAACAGCCTTCTGCATCAACTTACCAACTCAAAGTGGGGAGCTCACCCAAGTACGCTGCGCACAACGGCACTAGCCCTGTGCTTTTCCACCGCCGAATATGCCTGCCCAGCATGGTATAAATCAAGCCACGCACGCAAAATAGACCCTATCCTCAACGAGACCTGCAGGATAGTGACTGGGTGCATTAAAACAACCCCCGTACCCTGCCTTTAGGCCCTCTCAGGCATCGCCCTCCCTGACATCCGCAGAGCAGTCACCGCCAAAGCCGAGCACAAAAAGCAGGCCCATGACAACCGGCACTCACTCCACCATCACTCTGCACCCCAGAAACGGCTCAGGTCCAGAAGCAGCTTCCTGGATGCAACTGCAGAACTGGAGACCACACCATCTGCTGCCAGGACTACCGAGTGGCACAACCAGTGGAACAGCCTGGGCAGCCAGACAACCCAATGGACAGAGAGAGGCATTACCCCAGACGAATGCCTAGCGACTGGCCATGACCAACCTTGGGCCGTCTGGAAAACACTGAACCGTCTGCAGGTCGGCGAAGGACGCTGCAAGGCAGCCATGAAAAAATGGACACTAACATGTTCTGATGCATGTGTGTGCTGCGAACCACAAACAATGGAACACATCATGAGATGAAGCTATGCTCCAAAATGCACTGGAGATGATCTGGCCGAGCCGAATGCCGCTGCACTCGCCTGCGCCAACCACTGGAAAGACGTGATATAGAGGACGGCCGGACACGAGGAAGAAGAAGAATAACAGAATTCTGCTTGGTCTCATCATGTCTGTTCACATTGAACTAACAGAATTCTGCTTGGTCTCATCATGTCTGTTCACATTGAACTCTTTCATAACAGCGACGGTCTCTTGGCAAATGAGACAAACTGAACCCTTTCAGCTTTCAGTGAAACCATATTCCACCTTCCAGCGCTCCTGAAAGTGGTGGCTCACTGTCACCTTTAGGCTTCTTTGCTGTGGCCATGTCTGCCACCTAGTGGGAAATGTCTGTTACTGCTAGCTAACTGTTCATTTGTTGTAAAACATTATAGTTCCGCCTGTCTAGTTTTAATACTTGATGCTTGCCTCCTACAAAGTGGATGACAGTGCTGTCATCGTTAGGTGTACCATGACTTGTGAACTTGCTTGATTAACCAATACTGTGTGGACGGCCATTTCAAATCAGTGCGCGGGCTGTAAATGGCCCCCGGGCCGGACTTTGGACATGCCTGGTGTTTGTGCTGTCTGCTGTGAAAGCCAATAGATCGGTCTGTGTGGGAACGCCCACAAAATGTTATACGGCTGGTGCGCGAGTGGGGTAAAAAAAAACATCATATATCTCAATGGGCTGACTCACCAAAGGACAGTGCTGTGGCTCTACACTACAGGATTGGGGATTCTAGAGCAGGTACATAGAGGTGTGTTGAATCCCTGATAGTAGCTGCCTGGGCTGGGCTAGCAGCTAAATGCTAACTTTGCTGAATGAGGGGAACGGGGGGATTTACCCCACCCTGACCACGCCCCCCCAGCCAGCTACCCCAGCGGTCTATGACGAGACACAGACTGTCTCTTTGTAATCCCGGGCTCACCTTGATGTCGTCGATCAGCAGCATAACATCTTGGGACAGGTAAAAGTCACTCAGATCAAACACGATGGGGTAGCACACCACCGTCTTGCCCAGGATACGATAAATCTGCAGGGAGGCAAACACATGGTGTTAGAAGATGGAGGACTCACGAGTCTCCACATTATTCTGGACAGCTTCAAACATACACGATGGTCCCTATCGTTGCATCGGCGCTGTTTCTAGGCCGAGCGCCTGGCGCAGCCCAAATCAGTGGCCGTGGACCAGCGCACTTGATATCGTCATGCTGGCGCTACACGCAGCCTAAAGCATTACAACCACGCCTTTTAAGCGTAAAATTATGCACCGTCATGCTCATTGGATAACTGCAATAAACGAATCGCACGCTTGCCTTTTTAGCTCCAATTCCAGTGATCCCGCAAAACCAGACGAAAGCCAAACGCTCTGCCCCCCCCCCCCCCCTCCCTTCATCCAGTCTGTCTGTCTGCATTATAGGCTATTATTCCATATTATTATGCTTCTCAAACCAATCTAACTGCAGTTTCAATACTGCAAGCATGTAAATACGCTACACTATAGCAAGATCAAAGTGAAAATAATGTTCTAAATGCATCAGCTAGAAAAATATAGCCTATTAGATTGGTGAAAGTTTGTCCAGAAAGATATCATTTTCTCTCGCCTGCTGCAGGAAGGATGATGCACATAAATATAGCCTACATTATGTAAAGTCATTGCATAAATGTGTTTTTATTGTAAAACTAAATGTGGAGTAGGGCCAAGTTATTGGAGCGGACATCACAGTATAGCAGATGACAGTAGAAGCTTCCGAAGCGCGTTCCGCTGTCACTTATCTAAATCACGTTAAATCGACAAGGGATATTTATAGCCCCAGTAGGACATATATGTTTCACATAGGGTGGTGTTTTCATTTCGATGTTTTATTTGGTCCAATATTGAAATGTTCTACAATTGGAGGTTGTCTTACCATTACACATTATTTAGATCCTCCCTTAATATAGGTTTTCGGCTCATTTGGTTGCTATTTAGTAGCGAAATGGAGAGGCACAATGCATGTTGGGACATTCACATTGCAGTGAAGTTACAGCTTATTTTTTCTATGGGACTCTGAGCGAGGGAGTCAGAGACAGTCGGTATTGTGCCTGTCAGACTGTGAGGAGAGAGGGAGAGAGTGACACAGAGAAGGGTGAAAGAGGAGAGAGCCAGAGGGGAGGGAGAGAGCCAGAGGGCAGCGCTCCGCGCAACTGGCCCACTGAATAGGCCTGCTTTTCAAAGGCGCAAGGCGCTAAATTAACGCCAGGTCGGAAGATAGCAGTACGCCGGTATTTAGCGCCGACACGCCCACTTTGGCCCATTCTGGGACTGCGCCACGCCCATTCGGCCTAAAGCGCATTTGGCAGCCTAAAGCCATATTGATATCGTCCCAAAACAGGCGCAAGGCACGTTTTTTTGCGTTTAAGGCCCGTTTTAGCGCCGAAGGCTTGTGGGAGAATAGGGCCCCAACACTCCTAAAGCAGAGGGGACACAGCCCACTATCTACACTGCTGAGAACCATACACACACAGGTGTGTGTACAACTATCTACACTGCTGAGAACCAACACACACAGGTGTGTACAACTATCTACACTGCTGAGAACCAACACACACAGGTGTGTGTACAACTATCTACACTGCTGAGAACCAACACACACAGGTGTGTGTACAACTATCTACACTGCTGAGAACCATACACACACAGGTGTGTGTACAACTATCTACACTGCTGAGAACCAACACACACAGGTGAGTGTACAACCATCTACACTGCTGAGAACCATAACTATCTTAGTGAGGACAATCATTGATATAATGCATTCGATCTAACCCTGACCATCACATGCCTAACCCTTACCTAAACCCAATTCTAACTTCACCCTTAAAACATGTCATGTCTGTATTTTACGTGCAAAATTGTCGTACGTTTTAAAATAAATACGACCTCATGTTGTGTCACTCACGTTGGTCCTCACTAAGATAGCTGTACAAGAACACACACACACACACACACACACACACACAGCTAGAACAAAACCAAACAAGAAAACACACACTGCATTATTCTCTCTCACACACACACACACACACACAGATGATGATAATGTCCTCTGGCAGTCGGCCATCTTCCCCATAAATGTCCCATTATAATATTGTCTTAGCGATGTGTTGGGAGCTGTGATTCATTTGCTTGGCGATGTCTTTTGTTTCAGAAGGCTGCTACGGCTCTGCTTAGATTCTCCTCTAGAAGGCTGCTACGGCTCTGCTTAGATTCTCCTCTAGAAGGCTGCTACGGCTCTGCTTAGATTCTCCTCTAGAAGGCTGCTACGGCTCTGCTTAGATTCTCCTCTAGAAGGCTGCTACGGCTCTGCTTAGATTCTCCTCTAGAAGGCTGCTACGGCTCTGCTTAGATTCTCCTCTAGAAGGCTGCTACGGCTCTGCTTAGATTCTCCTCTAGAAGGCTGCTACGGCTCTGCTTAGATTCTCGTCTTGCTGTGACCTTCGTTTGGGACAAAGTGCAAAAAAACAAGACGGTATTCTACACCGACACACACGCACAGCCGTATAGTATGCACACACACACACACACACACACACACACACACACACGCACAGCCGTATAGTATGCGCACACACACACACGCACGCACACACACACGCACACAAACGTGCGTGCGCAACCGTATAGTGTGCACACGTACATACCAACTGACCGCAGATATACCAACCAGTGTTGGGCAGTAAAGTAAAGTTGAGATGGGGGGGGGGGGGGGTAGCGAAAGAAACATACTAAGTAACGAGTAACGTAACAAATTACTTTAATTAGTTAACTAATTACTAAGTGATAAGTGAAGGAATTTCATTACTTTTTAAAGGTGTAATAAGTAAAAGTAACTAATTGTATTTCCTGAGTAACTTGCCCCAGAATATGCAGTGGAAACTCTGCAGTGGAAATTGTCTGTATTCTAGAGAGACTCCAGAGTAACTATATGACTGTCAGTCATATAATGTATGAACTCAATATAGACTTTGTCTATATTGACTATATTATCTATATTTGACTTCAAAACTCAGAATATGCATCAGAAATGGTCCATATTGTCTAGAGAATATTGGAGATATCTGATCGTAAATTTCAGGATTCTGGCCCTTTTGGCCCAGTGTGACAGCAGCTTAGCAGAATCAAAATGCACATCCAAAATCCTCCGAATAAGCACAATGTATTCAGCGATGCCTGTGTCTGAGAGGAAAGGGTTAAGGTCTTTTCAGCGATGCCTGTGTCTGAGAGGAAAGGGTTAAAGTCTTTTCAGTGATGCCTGTGTCTGAGAGGAAAGGGTTCAAGTCTTTTCAGTGATGCCTGTGTCTGAGAGGAAAGGGTTAAAGTCTTTTCAGTGATGCCTGTGTCTGAGAGGAAAGTGTTAAAGTCTTTTCAGCGATGCCTGTGTCTGAGAGGAAAGGGTTAAGGTATTTTCAGCGATGCCTGTGTCTGAGAGGAAAGGGTTAAAGTCTTTTCAGCGATGCCTGTGTCTGAGAGGAAAGGGTTAAAGTCTTTTCAGCGATGCCTGTGTCTGAGAGGAAAGGGTTAAGGTATTTTCAGCGATGCCTGTGTCTGAGAGGAAAGGGTTAAAGTCTTTTCAGCGATGCCTGTGTCTGAGAGGAAAGGGTTAAAGTCTTTTCAGCGATGCCTGTGTCTGAGAGGAAAGGCTTAAAGTCTTTTCAGTGATGCCTGTGTCTGAGAGGAAAGGGTTAAGGTCTTTTCAGCGATGCCTGTGTCTGAGAGGAAAGGGTTAAAGTATTTTCAGTGATGCCTGTGTCTGAGAGGAAAGGGTTCAAGTCTTTTCAGCGATGCCTGTGTCTGAGAGGAAAGGGTTAAGGTATTTTCAGTGATGCCTGTGTCTGAGAGGAAAGGGTTAATGTCTTTTCAGTGATGCCTGTGTCTGAGA
>NC_139645.1:27283112-27293112 GCF_964638095.1 Poromitra crassiceps
ATATTAGCTCTGTGTAAAGTTAGGAGACGTAAGGCACAGCTAGCTGCTGATATTAGCTCTGTGTAAAGTTATGAGACCTAAGGCACAGCTAGCTGCTGATATTAGCTATGTGTAAAGTTATGAGACCTAAGGCCGAGCTAGCTGCTGATATTAGCTCTGTGTAAAGTTAGGAGACGTAAGGCACAGCTAGCTGCTGAAATTAGCTCCGTGTAAAGTTATGAGAGGTGGTGATAATGAAAGGTCCCTGCGCTGCCATCAGCGGCCTGCTTAGTGGAGCCAAGCACAGCCATGCGCACGGCGCTGATAACGCTGTGTTGTACTTTGATGCAGTGGCCCATAAGAACAGACACTTAGGCCTAATGTGTGCACAGCTGAGAGTATGGAGTCCTCATTAGAACAAATAAACCATTTGAAAGCTCTCTGCATGAGGCGGCAGAACTGGTCCACTATACAAAACCACACACAACACCCATCTTAACTCCGCTGCCAGCTGCTTCTTTTCACCTGACAGCGAGGAGTTTCACCAGCAGGAGGATGGCAGGATCACGCCATTCCCCCTCAGTTCTCCTCGCCCCCAGAACAGGCGACCAGAAGAGGCACTATAGTGCAGCGACCAGCACACATACCCTTAATCCAGCTTCCCACCCGCAGACACGGCCAATTGTGCCTGTATGGACGCCCGACCAAGCCGGAGGTAGCACGAGGGCTCGAACCTGCAACCCCTTGTTTTGGTAAGTAAGGGAATCTACTACGGTGGTGAATCTGTACGGTGGGGCAGTGGTAAGCGCTGTCGCCTCACAGCTCGAAGGTCCTGGGTTCGATTATCAGCTGGGACGCTGTGGGCGCTGGAGTTGTGACCCCCCCATATCTTCAGTGCCTACTGCCCAGGTGGGCTTTCTCGTCAAAAGGGCCTTTCTGTGTGGAGTTTGCATGTTCTCCCCGTACCCCCCAGGGGGTTCCTCCGTACATAACCCCCCACTAAAAACATGCAGAAGATCGTCATCCGACCAGTGACGACAACATCTGAAGTTGGTCCAATGATGGTCCAATGAAGGTCCCCGGGTGCTGGAAAGAAATAGCGACCACTGCTCCTGGCCTGCCCCCTGGAGGAAAGGACAAGCCTGGATGGGTCAAATGCAGAGGACATATTTCACTGGCCACCGTCAGCATGAGTGTGTGTTGTGGCCGCATGCATGTGTTGTAGTGTGTTCGTGTGACAATAAAGATGGGCTGCCGTCTGAAAATCGTTTAACAGGCGACCAGAAGAGGCACTATAGTGCAGCGACCAGCACACATACCCTTAATCCGGCTTCCCACCCGCAGACACGGCCGATTGTGCCTGTGTGGACGCCCGACCAAGCCGGAGGTAACACGGGGGCTCGAACCTGTGACCCCTTGTGTTGGTACGTAGGGAATCTACCGCTGCACTATCCAGATGTCCGGGTCGTACTTTTCTTCTTAACACATCTGCCAGCGAGGCGTGATCATTCCAACTGATTACAAAGCTAATTGTTTGAAGGAGTCTCTTGTCATTTCCTTGCTGCTCGTGGAACAATCAGCCATATTTCACCTTGTTTCAAGACACTGAGGCTGACAACATTCCTGAAACAAGTGAATCTGCACCGGAAAGAAAGGGAATTATCTCACCGCCGCGGGACACATCTTTCACTTGTTTTAAGAAAATGAGATTTTAAAGACAGAAAGTCAAACGGCATCGGACTCGTTTGGTTGCCCGGGTCACAGCAGCACAAAAGAAGCCTCCTGTTCTACTTTCACAGGCAGGTTTGATATCAATTGTGGATGGAGAGTTGGGGGGGAGGGGGGTCATTTTGAGCCTGGGAGGAGGCGTTTATGGAAACGCTTCATCTTTTCTACACAATGTAATTGTATCAGCGACAGGCAGTCCATGGCAGACGTAGGAGCCAAATGTAATTGACTCATCTCTATTCATATCAATTTAGTCTAGAGTCAAGCCAGGCAGGCGCACAGTGCCCACGTGAAACACAGTCAAGTCCAGTCAGATCGCAAGTGATGAGGTGAGGTGATACAGATGAAAGTTGACAGGATGTCTGGAGCAGGGGTTCTCAACGTGGGGTTCGAGGACCACAGGGATCCTTTTGGGGGGGGGGGGGGGGGTTCTCCAGGAAATGTAAGAATTGCTAAACTCATTTACACACAATTGGAGAATGTAGAACAAATATAGGCTATTTTGATCACAGTTTGGCTGTTGTCTCTCTATATACAATACAGGCTGTCATGGGATTCTGCACGAAATCATAATCTAACAATGAAAATCAAGACTCAATTTATATGTTGAGATGTTTGGTCTGGCTGTCACCGACAACACTGCGCTTTCACTTGAAGCTTTTGTGCATGAGCTGTAGCAGTGGTAATCACACAGGTGGAGAGTTGAACAGACAGACAGAGCGAGCGAGTGAGCGAGTCAGGCAGAAGGATAGATAGATAAATAGAGAGATATCTCACTCCCTTCTCCCTCCGGAGCGTCTCTGAAACACATTACGGACGGCAGCGGGGAGAATGCGCGATCAGTATCCGGAGGCCCTGCTGTCAAAACGCACTCCGTTCAAAGATGCAAAGAGAGAGGAGATGGCCATTGATTTCCCTGCTCTGCTTCCCTGGAGAGACACTCACCGCAACGCAACCACAATTGCCTTCTGCGTGTGTGTGTGTGTGTGTGTGTGTGTGTGTGTGTGTGTGTGTGTGTGTGTGTGTGTGTGTCTGTGTGTCTGTGTGTGTGTGCGTGTGTGCGTGCCTGCGTGCGTGCATGTGCGTGCGTGCGTGTGTGTGTATGCGCGTGTATGTCTGTGTACCGCTTTCAGACAGACACGGTTCTGGTTCTAGCTCCATTCTGGAGTCTCAGAACATTGGTGAATTCTGGCAACCCAGGCCGCTTTCACACCAGTTTAAGCGGAACCACAGTGGGAGGACGTTATTCGGTCGTACTTCTTCAGTTTTTTAAATTTGATTAATTATTTGGTCTGGCGTTCGAGTGAACCCAGCCTTGGTCATCTCTTCCGCAAGTTCGGCATACGACTTGCTCTTTCTTGTCCTGCTTTCTAGCTTTTCTTGAAATTCGGTAGATGCCCAAATCACCACTAAACATTTGGTTTCCTCAGGAGACCACTGCAAATTATTTTTCTCCATGTTGTCACTGCCTTCTTCTCCTTCCTGCTCATCTTCACAGCCTAGGATAAGACACGCCCACTGATGATGTCACGGTTCCCAAGGAAAAAAGTATTTTTTGGTTCCGCTGAGAACCAACTTTTCAGGTTCCGAACCAATTATTTTTTTCGGTTTGAACGTGCCGGCTGGTTCAAATTTGGGTTTGGGAACCGGGACCGCATGGAGCCCTGCCAGAGTGAAAGCCCTATGTATGTGTGTATGCGTGTGTGTGTGTGTGTGTGTGTGTCTGTGTGTGTGTGTGTGTGTATGCATGTGTGTCTGTGTGTGTCTGCGTGTGTCTGTGTGTGTGTGTGAGAGAGAGAGAGAGAGAGAGTACATACATTATATTTGCTCTAGTCTGTTTGTGCGGGTGTGTTGCTGCCACTACAGTATATCCCCTTGTGACCAGTGTTGGCCAAGTTACTTTAAATGTAATATACTACATATTACTAGTTAGGTTCATTTGAAAGTAATAAGTTACTTTACAATATTACTGTCTGTGTAGAGTAACTCGTTACTTACTACACTACTTTTGCATTACTTTTACCAAAACAACAGCAGCAGCAGAATGACATCGGAACCATCCCGAAAAATAATTTCAACGCCTTGAAGTCAGTGTAAACAATCCAAAATACTAAATGTTATTCTTTTCCTTTGTTATTGCCATATATAGTGGTTATTTGCATAAAACCACAAAGTTTGATTAGGAAATGATTGTATCTTTTTAAATAATAATGTGCTTTGATTTAATAAAATATAACTCAATTTGTAACTTGAGTTACTTGATAAAGTAACTGGTATATTACTAAAATCCTATAAGTAATAATAAGTTATATGACTGAGTTACTGCTGAAAGTAATATATTACATGTAATATGTTACTTTTAACGCTGCTTGTGACTGACAGCCAGTAAACACCAATGTTAAATAGCTCCCAATCTGCCTGATCTGTGAAACTACATGTGGCACTGCATTCACCCATCTCAACACCGCCGCTGTACCGCAAGTCCACCAGGAGGTGGTGCTGTGCCACTCCTGTGCGCTTCCCTGTTTTGGGAAGGAGAGAAAAAGCCCACACAGAACACACCAGGAGAAAGCAACGCCTTCAACAATTAGCAGATGATTACGCTAAAAGAACAAAACGCTCGGTCGGCATAAAAACAGAGGGAATTGTTAATTGAGGATTAAGTGCCATTGCAAATCCCTCTGCCCGACCAGCCAAGGACAAGACCTGGAGGAGAGGAAGCTGGAACCTCTGACTGCACTCAGCACCTCCTGTCTGCAGAACCTCTGACTGCACTCAGCACCTCCTGTCTGCAGAACCTCTGACTGCACTCAGCTCCTCCTGTCTGCAGAACCTCTGACTGCACTCAGCTCCTCCTGTCTGCAGAACCTCTGACTGCACTCAGCACCTCCTGTCTGCAGAACCTCTGACTGCACTCAGCACCTCCTGTCTGCAGAACCTCTGACTGCACTCAGCGCCTCCTGTCTGCAGAACCTCTGACTGCACTCAGCTCCTCCTCTCTGCAGAACCTCTGACTGCACTCAGCTCCTCCTGTCTGCAGAACCTCTGACTGCACTCAGCACCTCCTGTCTGCAGAACCTCTGACTGCACTCAGCGCCCCCTATCTGCAGAACCTCTGACTGCACTCAGCTAACTCCTGTCTGCAGAACCTCTGACTGCACTCAGCACCTCCTGTCTGCAGAACCTCTGACTGCACTCAGCACCTCCTGTCTGCAGAACCTCTGACTGCACTCAGCTCCTCCTGTCTGCAGAACCTCTGACTGCACTCAGCACCTCCTGTCTGCAGAACCTCTGACTGCACTCAGCACCTCCTGTCTGCAGAACCTCTGACTGCACTCAGCTCCTTCTGTCTGCAGAACCTCTGACTGCACTCAGCGCCTCCTGTCTGCAGAACCTCTGACTGCACTCAGCTCCTCCTCTCTGCAGAACCTCTGACTGCACTCAGCTCCTCCTGTCTGCAGAACCTCTGACTGCACTCAGCACCTCCTGTCTGCAGAACCTCTGACTGCACTCAGCGCCCCCTATCTGCAGAACCTCTGACTGCACTCAGCTAACTCCTGTCTGCAGAACCTCTGACTGCACTCAGCGCCTCCTGTCTGCAGAATACTAATGAAGAAGCACACAGGCAGTCTATCAAAGCCTCCTTTCAGACGCTCGGACTGCAGCACAAAGTCTGACTGCTACAAACTTTTAATTTAGCAAAGAGACAAAGTGCAGTTTGATGAGGTAAGAAGGGACTAGAGTTGTGTTTGTTCTCTCTTGCTGGGGTGATGCGTACCCCCCTGCGTAGTGTGAATGCAACCCATCAAAATAGCGAGGGGGCAGGCTTTCTTGGTCACACGCCAATGCGGGACGACCAGGCTGGGAATTTGGTCACTTTAGGGGCGTGGCCATCTGGCCTTCAGGGTCACCATTTTGTTTTTAGGGCACAAGGCCACATGCCAGGCGACAAAGCCAATTACTCTGCTGACATCGTGAAGAGCGATTTTTCTGAAATGTGTGTTAAAATGAGCCAGTCATTTGCATTAGGGCTTGTCCTCGAATATTCGCATATTCGAATAATCGTTCATAATGCTCACATTCGAATTTAAAAATGTATATTTGATTACGAATATTAATAAAACACGTTGTTTATCATTTGGTTCAGCCACTTTGCTGCTACGCTATTAGCATCCCTGGATTTGCGACTTGAAGCTCGAACACACACGTAGGTCAGAGATGACGCGTTTGCCGCTTGCTTTAACCCATTGATACCTGGTGCAGCATTTCGCATGTACAGTATATCCCTCATTTGTGTGTGTATCCCTTTAAGACCGCGAACTGCATCATACGCGGTTCGCGGTCTTAAAGGAATACACACACAAATGCTGCATCAGGTATCAATGGGTTAAAGGAACGCAGCAACGCCATTGCCCCGTGCAGTCTGGAGCCCGATGGACAGCAGGGTGTGAGATGTGAAGTTCACCTCCAGCCTTTGGTCTAAGGTGCCTCTTTAGGAGCTCATTAGATGCCTGACAGGAGCGCTGCTCGTAACCTCGGCACTCGGAGAGAAGCCCATCAGAAGACGTCGCCGGCGGGCAGATATAAGTGAGAGAAGACGTGAGTTAGAGAAGACGCGAGAGCCGCATCTATCGCCCGCCCGGCAAGGGGATAAGCTGTGGGGCGAGCGCGCGGGCGGCGCCGACAGCAAACAGCAGAATGTAATTGGCGCTCTCCCGTCGTCGGGTGGCTGTTGTCAACACCGTCAAACGGCGTGCGGCGATGACTCTGAGATAAACAGATCCGGGCCGAGGCAGGAGCGTCTGTCTGGGGTTTGGATTGAATATTCCGCTGTGCACCGCCCGGCTCCGGCTCATTGCATCTCCATCACACGGCCCAAAGGCACAGAGATGACAGTGAAGCAGGCAGACGAGAGGCCTCGAGGGCAGGGTTGGCTCGGTGCAGGAGGTACTGTAGGCCTATAGAGGTGGAGATACGCATGTGACAGATAGAACAGGAGAGGGGCAGAAGGTACAGGAGGAGGCCTAGAGGCAAGAGGACAGCCTGGAGAAATGATGACACCATGGTTTAGTTTGCAGAAGGCGGAGGGGGAGAGTAGATAAGAGACACAGCAAGACGAGGGGCGGAAGCTAGAGGGAAGAGAGACCAGGGTTTGAGCGACGGCATGGGCGTAGGTTTGGGTAGGGATGCTAGGGACACGTCCCTACCAATATCGAGGCTCTGAAACGTCAACCCAAACCCCCAGCAGGTTTCATACTGCCCAGTAGGGCCGTCACTTTTTATTCGAATTTAACTTCGAATGTGGGGGAGGAGGGGCATGTTCGAATGTAATTTGCCATGTTCGAACTTCGTATTATTATTATTATTATTATTATTTTTTTTTTTTTATTGTGTCTTCTGAGAAAGATTGTCTCCAGGGTCTGAAAAGTTGTCTCGAGTTGGATGCAGCCAAGTTTGTGAGGCAGTGTTGTGACTGTGAGCGTCCAAGCTAACACAGCAGCGGAGAGGAGCTGACTGACTGGACCATGAGGACAGCTGAGGATTTTTTTTTATATTCTTTTAATATTTTATATTATATATATTTATACGATGTAACCGGCAGGCGCGGACTGCATAATCGGGCACGTCGGGCCGATGCCCGGTGGCCTGGCCTGCAAAAAAAAAAATTACCAAAAAACTTTCGAATTTCGAAGTTCGTTATTTTGGGAAAAAGTGACAGCCCTACTGCCCAGAGATGTTTTGGCTGGAGGAGGGGGAGCCCTCAGTAGCGACTTATAGGCTAAAGGTGAGAATGATCTATGTTCTGCAGCCTAACAGTCGACATGCATGCAGGGCTTCTAGTAAAAAGGCCTCCAAGTCGACATCGAGGCCTTTGAAAGTGCACCAAAAGCAATAAACACAGGAGTGAGTTGAAACTTCTCCAGCTCATGTGTGTGTTCACAGCTTGTGCAGAGTCTCCATCTCTCCCATTCGAGCCTCATCTTGTTCGACACGTTTCATAAGTCTGTTGACACGTGTCTTAACCACAAAACAGCCTTAAACCTATTGATCACGGGGCATCTAACCACAGTACCTAAGCTTGGAAGGGGAGGTGGCACTTGATGTGACAGGAAGGAGCTAAAGGATAGGGTAGAGTGGCTAAAGGGCGTGACAGTATAGATTGCTTGGTGTCGAGGAGAGGAGAGGAGAGGAGAGGAGAGGAGAGGAGGGGAGGGGAGAGGAGAGGAGAGGAGAGGAGAGAGGAGAGGAGAGGAGAGGAGAGGAGAGGGGAGAGGAGAGAGGAGAGGAGAGGAGAGGAGAGCAGAGGAGAGGAGAGGAGAAGAGAAGAGAAGAGAGGAGAGGAGAGGAGGAGAGGAGAGGAGAGGAGAGGAGAGGAGAGGAGAGGAGAGGAGAGGAGAGGAGAGGAGAGAGGAGCGGAGAGGAGAGGAGAGGAGAGGAGAGGAGAGGAGAGGAGAGGAGAGGAGAGGAGAGGAGAGGAGAGGGCAGACGGTGGATGGAATAACAGACATGACCAAGAGGTGATGAGGCTAGGTCTGGAGGGGACAGTGTGACAGCATGACTGGAGTATGTCACACAGAGGAGAGGTAGAAGTTACACGCTAGATAGAAGAGTAGGGTGGCGTGACCGACTTGACAGAATGTTTTTTATACAGTATAGGTTGACCAAACGTCTTAACATTAAGGTCTATCTAAAACCAATGAAAAACCTCAGTCATCTCAAAGTATGTCAATCTGATCCTTGCATACTTGGGTTTCCACGACTTTTACGATTTTCTAGGTCTGTCACAATAATCAATTAATCAATGTATGGATATTTGTGTTGTTATTTCTGGCCCTCCTCATCAGCTCAGACGCACGCACGCGCGCACGCACGCACGCGCACACACACACACACACACACACACACACACACACACACACGCACAGAGTGAACCAGGTGAAGATAAAGTGTTGCTCAAGAAACAAACAGTATGGCGAGGCAAAGTGACTGCCTACTTCCTGCTTCAGCGCTGTACCAGAGATTTTCATCCGCCATTTATTTTCCCACAGACATTTCGTAAAATGCTTATAAAAATTGTTTTACTGGTTCAAACCAAACGGTACAGATATATTTAGAAACAGGAGAGATCGCATAACATTTCACTGGGACCAAAACGTAAAGAAAATGCGGGTTTAAAGAAAATATTTTTTCGATGTTGTTTTTTTAAGCTTTGGTCCGAGTGAAATGTTCTATGGTCTCTCCCGATTATAGCGTTAGCTGAACCGTTTGGTTCGACGAAGTACAACTATTTTACAAGCATTTTACGAAATGTCTATGGGAAAATAAATGGCGGATGAAAATCTCCGGTACAGTGCTAAAGCAGGAAGTGACGTTCCACTTTGCCTCTCTATATAGCGACAGGCAGAACAATTTGTTCATCCAACTTGGAGCTTCTTTCAGGAAACGTATCAAACCAGCAAACCCTGTATCACACGTGCTAAACTCAAGGCCCGGGGGCCAAATCCAGCCTGGCACCTCATTTCATGTGGCCTGCTGCGGGAGCTAGCAAAGAATACTATTTGCGCAATACAATTCTAATTCTAATTAGTTCTCATAGTTGTAGGATAGTTGTCTGTCTGCCATTATTCTTACTATTATTAATTATTAAGTTATTATAACTAAAACCTAATAATAATCGAATCAGAGGCAATTATGTAATATGATAACAAGTAGGCTAGATACATTTATATGGTGTTACATTTAAAATGGGCCCTTTGAGGGCAGCCATGATGCCGATGTGGCGCGGGATGAAATGGAGTTGGACACGGCTGCTGTATCACTTTTGTGTCCACGTACAGAGGAGCTGCAGGACGCTCAGTCAATATTACAGCAGCCATTACTCAAGTGGTACGATGGAGCGATACCTCATGGCATAGTTTGCTGCTCCGTCCCGTCACCGCTCAGCTCTCATGCATCCCCAATTTGCCAGAGTGACAGAGTGACAGCTGCGCCGCTAAGCTGATCCATCAACATGACCAATCACCGCCCGGCTAATCCATCAAACCGACCAATCAGCTCGGCTTTGACTGACGGGACAATCAAGAGGGAGACCTTAAGAGCAGGAGATCTTGGATTGACAAACGGATGGATTGGATCGATATGCCCAGCTCTGCTGGCATATTGATAGCAGGTTGCTGAAAGCTAATCAAGCTAACGGTGTGACTGATTTGTATAAGGGGGGCGAGGGGGGGGGGGGGGCGAGGGGGGGGCTGTGTTCAGCGGTGTTCATGCTAAACAGGAAGTGATGGAGAAT
>NC_139645.1:27305612-27343112 GCF_964638095.1 Poromitra crassiceps
GCACATGAAAACTCAAGTAAAATAGCCTGTTTTGAAAATGTAAGGAAGTACAGATATTTTGTGGGGCTGTAAGTTGAGCATCACTGGCGTAGACAGCTGTGTACAAATCGATAGTAAACAAACACAACTCTGCCTCTGCCTACAGCAGCCTCTCCCACTCCCACACACCACAGCAAGGAGAGCAGCCTCTCCCACTCCCACACACCACAGCAAGGAGAGCGCTAACAGGGGAAACCACTCCCACACACCACAGCAAGGAGAGCGCTAACAGGGGAAAGCTACGACTGCAAGCAAGTCATGGACAGAGCTCGGGGCTCGAACTCACAACCTTTGACATGTTTTACATGGAGACTGGACATTGACTAAATATAATGACTATAAACAGAGTGGTGGACTTCATAATTAAGTGTAGGTACACAGTGGAGTTGAGGGTCTTGTTCAAGGGCATCTCGGTGGTGGTAATGAGAGTTGGAGCATGTATTGTTGATTTTTTTTTTTTTTTTTAACTTTAGACTGCTGCTAGACTATTTGCCTCATATTTTAGTGAGTGTCATTTGGCCTGGCACCGGAGCTATGGGGCAAATTGAATGTATTTTCATGCATGGGAAGGAAGGCAGTTTGAGTGAGAAAGAAGGATGCTAATACTACATAGAAACACAATAGAGATGGGCAGCAGTGCTGACCAAACCCTATCCACCTTATTTTTGTGAGGCTCCCGCTGTAAAATAATTCTGGGAGCAATATCCGGTCTAGAACGTGAGCAGCTGTGTTTACGCTGGCTTGACGCGTGCCTCCTCGCATCGCATTCCCTCAGACATTAAAAGTTTGCGCGTCACAAAATAACACTCGTTTTGGGAATGTAGCCTAATGATGTTATCTATCACATCCGCTAACCTGTTAACAAGTCGGCATTTATCAGCTCATCTGCACCGTTTACAGAAGGGTACATTAGACGGGCTGTGTTGTGTCAAGCTAGACGTAACGGGGGAAGAGGACAGCAGAAGGAAGCAGCACCCATGGTGCATCATGGCCGTCAAAAATAAGGTGGATAGGAAAAATCTCACAACAAGGTGTTAGGGGTGTCAAAAATAATCGATTATAAGATGCATCGCGATGCGGACGTGCACGATTCTGCATCGATTAACAAATGTCAAAAATCGATGATTATTATTATTATTATTAAAAAAAAAATTAATAATCGAATAAAATATAATGGAAGTACATGCAGTTGTTTATTTGGATCATAATACAATGCAATTCCAAATGCACGTTTATTTTAAAAGTAGCCACACAGTGAGAAAAAAAAGTGAGAAAAAATAAATCATGTATTGGGGAAAAAAAGTGATGGCATCGAGATGCATCGATAATCGTAATCGAATCGAATCGTAGCCCTCTGAATCCTAATGGAATCGTGAGGCCAGTGAAGATTCACAGCCCTACAAGGTGTTGACGTACGCAGTGCAGGTTTAGGAGCAGTCAACTGAGAAAATGTGATAGAAGCTTTGTGGGAGAGCGAGCACATTATTTCTGATATGTGTTGTTTAACTGTACAAGAACGGTGACCTCTGCGACCTTCCTATCCCAAGCTACGGCCCCTCACCCCCGTCCCACCAACCACATTCCCCTAGCAACCCCTAGCAACCCCCCCCCCCAGGAGTCTTTCTGATTTATAGTGCAATAGTTTTACCACAAACTGCGACTTTCTTGACTTGGAAAAGTTATCTTTTAAATTGATAAACAATTCAAACGGGATCTAATTTTATTTATTTTTTTGGCCCCCACCGTTCATCACCATTCATATTTTTTCAGACGCTGGTGTGGGTAGGCCTCGGCCGGAAGGGGCGGGACTTTGGCTCTCTATAGAAGCGGCTGCGACTTGAGAGAGGACGAATACGCTGACACAAGTGCCATAAGCGAGTGGCGGCTGGGCTGGCCCTGCTATGCCTCCTCAGAGACAGGCTAGTGCCTCCTCAGATACAGGCTAGTGCCTCCTAAGACACAGGCTAGTGCCTCCTCAGAGACAGACTAGTGCCTCCTCAGAGACAGACTAGTGCCTCCTCAGAGACAGGCTAGTGCCTCCTCAGAGACAGACTAGTGCCTCCTCAGAGACAGACTAGTGCCTCCTCAGAGACAGGCTAGTGGCTCCTCAGAGACAGGCTAGTGGCTCCTCAGAGACAGGCTAGTGCCTCCTCAGAGACAGACTAGTGCCTCCTCAGAGACAGGCTAGTGCCTCCTCAGAGACAGACTAGTGCCTCCTCAGAGACAGGCTAGTGGCTCCTCAGAGACAGGCGAGTGCCTCCTCAGAGACAGACTAGTGCCTCCTCAGAGACAGGCTAGTGGCTCCTCAGAGACAGGCTAGTGGCTCCTCAGAGACAGGCGAGTGGCTCCTCAGAGACAGGCGAGTGCCTCCTCAGAGACAGGCTAGTGCCTCCTAAGACACAGGCTAGTGGCTCCTCAGAGACAGGCGAGTGCCTCCTCAGAGACAGGCGAGTGCCTCCTCAGAGACAGGCTAGTGGCTCCTCAGAGACAGGCGAGTGCCTCCTCAGAGACAGGCTAGTGCCTCCTAAGACACAGGCTAGTGGCTCCTCAGAGACAGGCGAGTGCCTCCTCAGAGACAGGCGAGTGCCTCCTCAGAGACAGGCTAGTGCCTCCTCAGAGACAGGCTAGTGCCTCCTCAGAGACAGGCTAGTGCCTCCTCAGAGACAGACTAGTGCCTCCTCAGAGACAGGCGAGTGCCTCCTCAGAGACAGGCTAGTGCCTCCTCAGAGACAGGCTAGTGCCTCCTCAGAGACAGGCTAGTGCCTCCTCAGAGACAGGCTAGTGCCTCCTTAGAGACACGGTAGTGCCTCCTCAGAGACAGGCTAGTGCCTCCTCAGAGACAGGCTAGTGCCTCCTCAGAGACAGGCGAGTGCCTCCTCAGAGACAGGCTAGTGCCTCCTCAGAGACAGGCTAGTGCCTCCTCAGAGACAGGCTAGTGCCTCCTCAGAGACAGGCCAGTGCCTCCTCAGAGACAGACTAGTGCCTCCTCAGAGACAGGCTAGTGCCTCCTCAGAGACAGGCTAGTGCCTCCTCAGAGACAGGCTAGTGCCTCCTCAGAGACAGACTAGTGCCTCCTCAGAGACAGGCTAGTGCCTCCTCAGAGACACACTAGTAACTCCTCAGAGACAGGCTAGTGCCTCCTCAGAGACTAGTGCCTCCTCAGAGACAGACTAGTGCCTCCTCAGAGACAGGCTAGTGCCTCCTCAGAGACAGGCTAGTGCCTCCTCAGAGACAGACTAGTGCCTCCTCAGAGACAGACTAGTGCCTCCTCAGAGACACGCTAGTGCCTCCTCAGAGACAGGCTAGTGCCTCCTCAGAGACAGGCTAGTGCCTCCTCAGAGACTAGTAACTCCTCAGAGACAGGCTAGTGCCTCCTCAGAGACAGGCTAGTGCCTCCTCAGACACAGGCTAGTGCCTCCTCAGAGACTAGTAACTCTTCAGAGACAGGCTAGTGCCTCCTCAGAGACTAGTAACTCTTCAGAGACAGGCTAGTGCCTCCTCAGAGACTAGTAACTCCTCAGAGACAGGCTAGTGCCTCCTCAGAGACTAGTAACTCTTCAGAGACAGGCTAGTGCCTCCTCAGAGACTAGTAACTCTTCAGAGACAGACTAGTGCCTCCTCAGAGACTAGTAACTACTCAGAGACAGGCTAGTGCCTCCTCAGAGACAGGCTAGTGCCTCCTCAGAGACAGGCTAGTGCCTCCTCAGAGACTAGTAACTCTTCAGAGACAGGCTAGTGCCTCCTCAGAGACAGGCTAGTGCCTCCTCAGAGACAGGCTAGTGCCTCCTCAGAGACACACTAGTAACTCCTCAGAGACAGGCTAGTGCCTCCTCAGAGACTAGTAACTCCTCAGAGACAGGCTAGTGCCTCCTCAGACACAGGCTAGTGCCTCCTCAGAGACTAGTAACTCTTCAGAGACAGGCTAGTGCCTCCTCAGAGACTAGTAACTCCTCAGAGACAGGCTAGTGCCTCCTCAGAGACACACTAGTAACTCCTCAGAGACAGGCTAGTGCCTCCTCAGAGACTAGTAACTCTTCAGAGACAGGCTAGTGCCTCCTCAGAGACTAGTAACTCTTCAGAGACAGACTAGTGCCTCCTCAGAGACTAGTAACTCCTCAGAGACAGGCTAGTGCCTCCTCAGAGACAGGCTAGTGCCTCCTCAGAGACAGGCTAGTGCCTCCTCAGAGACTAGTAACTCTTCAGAGACAGGCTAGTGCCTCCTCAGAGACAGGCTAGTGCCTCCTCAGAGACAGGCTAGTGCCTCCTCAGAGACACACTAGTAACTCCTCAGAGACAGGCTAGTGCCTCCTCAGAGACTAGTAACTCCTCAGAGACAGGCTAGGCTAAATGTGACAAAGTGAAAAGCCATTAGCCGAGCTAGCTAGCTAGTGAGCGGCGCAGCTGCTGGGAGTCCCTGCCTGCTCAACACTAATACATCCCAGCTCCGCTTCATTTGAATTGTAGCCAAATTAAAAGCACTGAGTTGTGACACGAGATGAGAAACACACCTCTCTCTCTCTCTCTCTCTCACTACCTCTGTGTCTCTCTCTCTCTCTCTCTCTCTCTCTCTCTCTCTCAATTCAATTCAATTCAAATTTTTCAATTCAAATCGCTTTATTGGCATGAATGTCACTACAACAATATTGCCAAAGCATCAGAAAACAATTAAACAAAAGTAATGATTACATTACACACACATTACACAATAATACACATGACAATACAACATTGAGATGGATACATATCAGTTAAAGATATCAGTTTTTCTTTGATAAGATCTTGAGTTGAATTCAATTTATTTATAGGGATGTCTTCAAAGAGATTTTCAAAGTGGGTTCTCCAAATATCACCATTTTGTATGGGTAATGCTTGTGCTTCTTTTGTGCTCAAGGCATTCCACATTTCCCAAAATTTATTTTGGTTTATGGACTGTTCAATTTCATCTAATATTCTGTTAGTATGATTTTGTTTTTTGTTCCTAAGTGTGTATTTATATCTTTTGAGGGTGTTACTATAAGCTGTTCTTAATTCTGAGTCATTTGGTTGGTGATGTTTTAAATTCGAAATTTTCCTCAGGTCTTTTCTTTTCTGATGGTTTTACACTCATTGTCAAACCATTTTTCAGTATTTTGTTTTTTGTTATGCTTCTTTTTCACTTTAGTAAGGTTAGCCTTAATAGCTGCCTTGTGAAATAGCATATTCACATCAGTGATGGCTAAATTTATACCATCTCTGGTGGTGTCGTACTCATTTTCTTTAAATTTCAATATTTGGTTTGCTATATCTGGGGAGTTCTGGGCCATAAGAAATTGGTGGCCACTGTCTTGACTCCACCTATATGTCTGCTTTAAATTGTACAGCTTACTGGGTTGCTGTGGTGGTTGTTTGGTTTGAGCAGAAAGCTTGAGGTAGATATTAATTTGGTTGTGGTCTGAGAGGGGGGATTGCTCCCTGACAGTGAATGCACTGATAGTGGAGGGGTCCATGTCAGTGATTGCATAGTCTACTACACTGGACCCAAGAGCTGAGGAGTATGTGAATCTCCCTAAAGAGTCCCCTCTGAACCTACCGTTAACTATGTACAGGCCTGAGGCTCGACAGAGCTGCACTACCTCCTTGCCACTTTGGTTTATTTCTGAGTCAAGGCTGTTGCGGTAGGTGATGGGGGGTGTGATATGAAGGGGGGACTGATCAAATAAATGGCTGTTCCCTTGTGGATCAATGAAGTCAGGTTCACTTCCTGTCCGACCATTTAGATCTCCAATCAGAAGCACTTTACCCTGGGCCTGGAAGTGGCTGATTTCTGATTGAAGTATTTCAAAAATGTCTTCTTCAAAGTAGGGAGAATCTACTGGTGGTATATAAATAGCACATAGATATATATCCCTGTCAGTTATTCCTAAAAGTTTATCTAGTCTCAGCCATATATGTGATTTCCCTTGTTTTACTGGTGAGATGTGGCTGTTGAGTTCTCCTCTGTACCACACCAGAATCCCCCCAGATGTTCTACCTCTGCGTATGTTTCTAAATTTTAGAGAGGGCACTTTGACTTGGTTGTATCCTGAGGGACAGTGAGTGAGCATGTCTTGTTGACACCATGTTTCAGTCAGTACAATAATATCGATATCTTCAATAGATTTCAGGAATTCAGGGTTTCCACTCTTCAGCCCAAAGGTTGAAGAATGGAGACCCTGGATATTCCAGCAGCTTATATGAAATGAGCGCATCAAAAACAATCAAAATCAAAATGGACCTGTATAGTGAGACAAATATTAAACACCTTCAACTATCTATACATTTACCATACTGAATAATTATAATAATTTGATATTAATTATATGGAGACATACTACTTTAACTGGTACTACCACTATTGACTACTATCATTACTACTACTAACAATACATTTCCATGTTGTTCTACTTTTTCAAGTGGTAAAATGTGCATCTTAGCTGAACAGAAGTCGGGTGCACAGGGTGTGCAGCATCTCCCTGATGTCTCCCAGTTCAGAGGTAGCACGGGGAGGCCCTGTGGCAGTAGGCTGGGCCACAACTGCTGCATAGCTCCGCTGTTGTGGGTAGGGAGGGGGACCAGCAGCAGTTACCGCTGCGTAGCTTCGCTGCTGTTGGTGGTTAGGGGGACAAGGGGCCGGTGCTCCTGCATATCTCTGCTGCTGATGTTGCAAGGGGGGGTTGTGGGCAGGGGCTGAGGAGGAGAAGGGTAGGCTCTTCTGGTTATGCTCCACAGTGGTGAGGTGGTGGGCACGTGGGGAGTGGGAGGTCCAGGCAGAGCTGTCATGTCTCCTCGTTGCAGGGGGGGTGATCCTGGGGTGGTGATGGGGAGGAGGAGGTCTGGCATGGCCTCTGAGACTTGTATTAGAGGAGGGGGTGGGGGGGCTGCGTCCCAGAGCAGTGTCTTTGAGGGTCTTTGCAAATATCTTGACACTCTCTTTATATAGATGGAGTCAATCATAGAGGTCCCAGGTGCCAATGTTTGAGTGGAGGGCCAAGTGCACATTCTCTCTCTCTCTCTCTCTCTCTCTCTCTCTCTCTCTCTCTCTCTCTCTCTCTCTCTCTCTCTCTCTCTCTCTCTCTCTCTCTCTCTCTCTCTCTCTCTCTCTCTCTCTCTCTCTACCTCTGTGCCTCTGACTCTCTCTCTCCCTGCTGTTATGACTCTCCATGTTCCCTCTCTATCTCCCGTCATATATACCCTAAAATCCAAAATATATATTTCCGCTCTCACCTGTAGTGCTATTTATCCATCTAGATTGTGTTGTGTTAGTAGTCTGGGTTTTGGAGATATCGGCCGTAGAGATTTCTGCCTTCTCTCCAATACAATGGAACTGGATGGCACTCGGCTTGTGGTGCTCAAAGCGCCAAAAAACCTCAACAGCACTGTCTCTTTCCTGAAATCATGACCCAGTTACTCAAGATAATCCACAGACTTGTGAACAGTTTTATGTAGGAAATATTTTCAACCGAACTACACCCACTAGCTAGCTGCTGCTAGTTTCATGTAGGAGCTAGATAGCAGCTAGTGGGTGTAGTTCAGTTGAAAGAAAATGCATTTGTTTTATTTTGTATGTTACATACATATTGGCCAAATATATTAACATTTATGGTCTAGAAAGGTCTGCCCATGTAGGCACTAGGGCGCCATTTACCCTGCTCAGAATTTTCTTCTCGCACTGAAGATTGATTGACAGCTGTCATGTCATGATATGATTGGTTGAAATGGGGTAGAAATTTGATAGTTCTTTGTTATGTCAGCATACTGTACAGTTATGAATGAAATCCTGAGAAATGAACTTTTGATGTGAAAAAAGTGTGAAAAACTAAAGGAATTAGATTTTTGTGTATTGTTTGGCATACATGGTTAAACAGGTGCACTGAATACCCAGGGATGTGAACTTAAAAAACAAACCAAAAAATTATTTTGGGTTCAGCTCGTCTTTAATTAATTGACTGCATTTTTAGGCTACTGCGTGCGCCTGAATGCGTGTAACAATATTACAGTAGCTTTGTTTGTCTTGATATGCTGCATGTAAGGTAGCAGCAGTGTCTGTACTATAGCTTTGTTTGTCTTAATATGCTGCATGTAAGGTAGCAGCAGTGTCTGTACTATAGCTTTGTTTGTCTTAATATGTTGCATGTAAGGTAACAGCAGTGTCTGTACTATAGCTTTGTCTTAATATGCTGCATGTAAGGTAGCAGCAGTGTCTGTACTATAGCTTTGTTTGTCTTAATATGCTGCATGTAAGGTAGCAGCAGTGTCTGTACTATAGCTTTGTCTTAATATGTTGCATGTAAGGTAACAGCAGTGTCTGTACTATAGCTTTGTTTGTCTTAATATGCTGCGTGTAAGGTAGCAGCAGTGTCTGTACTATAGCTTTGTTTGTCTTAATATGCTGCGTGTAAGGTAGCAGCAGTGTCTGTACTATAGCTTTGTTTGTCTTAATATGCTGTGTGTAAGGTAGCAGCAGTGTCTGTACTATAGCTTTGTCTTAATATGTTGCATGTAAGGTAACAGCAGTGTCTGTACTATAGCTTTGTTTGTCTTAATATGCTGCGTGTAAGGTAGCAGCAGTGTCTGTACTATAGCTTTGTTTGTCTTAATATGCTGCGTGTAAGGTAGCAGCAGTGTCTGTACTATAGCTTTGTTTGTCTTAATATGCTGCGTGTAAGGTAGCAGCAGTGTCTGTACTATAGCTTTGTTTGTCTTAATATGCTGCATGTAAGGTAGCAGCAGTGTCTGTACTATAGCTTTGTCTTAATATGTTGCATGTAAGGTAACAGCAGTGTCTGTACTATAGCTTTGTTTGTCTTAATATGCTGCATGTAAGGTAGCAGCAGTGTCTGTACTATAGCTTTGTCTTAATATGTTGCATGTAAGGTAACAGCAGTGTCTGTACTATAGCTTTGTTTGTCTTAATATGCTGCATGTAAGGTAGCAGCAGCAGTGTCTGTACTATAGCTTTGTTTGTCATAATATGCTGCATGTAAGGTAGCAGCAGTGTCTGTACTATAGCTTTGTCTTAATATGTTGCATGTAAGGTAGCAGCAGTGTCTGTACTATAGCTTTGTTTGTCTTAATATGCTGCATGTAAGGTAACAGCAGTGTCTGTACTATAGCTTTGTTTGTCTTAATATGCTGCATGTAAGGTAACAGCAGTGTCTGTACTATAGCTTTGTTTGTCTTAATATGCTGTGTGTAAGGTAGCAGCAGTGTCTGTACTATAGCTTTGTTTGTCTTAATATGCTGTGTGTAAGGTAGCAGCAGTGTCTGTACTATAGCTTTGTTTGTCTTAATATGCTGTGTGTAAGGTAGCAGCAGTGTCTGTACTATAGCTTTGTTTGTCTTAATATGCTGCGTGTAAGGTAGCAGCAGTGTCTGTACTATAGCTTTGTTTGTCTTAATATGCTGCGTGTAAGGTAGCAGCAGTGTCTGTACTATAGCTTTGTCTTAATATGTTGCATGTAAGGTAGCAGCAGTGTCTGTACTATAGCTTTGTCTTAATATGTTGCATGTAAGGTAACAGCAGTGTCTGTACTATAGCTTTGTTTGTCTTAATATGCTGCATGTAAGGTAGCAGCAGTGTCTGTACTATAGCTTTGTTTGTCTTAATATGCTGCATGTAAGGTAACAGCAGTGTCTGTA
The DNA here is from genome assembly GCF_964638095.1 of Poromitra crassiceps. Classification (NCBI taxonomy): domain Eukaryota; kingdom Metazoa; phylum Chordata; class Actinopteri; order Beryciformes; family Melamphaidae; genus Poromitra; species Poromitra crassiceps. The sequence continues at coordinate 27,315,309 of NC_139645.1, forward strand.
CTATAGCTTTGTCTTAATATGCTGCATGTAAGGTAGCAGCAGTGTCTGTACTATAGCTTTGTTTGTCTTAATATGCTGTGTGTAAGGTAGCAGCAGTGTCTGTACTATAGCTTTGTCTTAATATGTTGCATGTAAGGTAACAGCAGTGTCTGTACTATAGCTTTGTTTGTCTTAATATGCTGCATGTAAGGTAGCAGCAGCAGTGTCTGTACTATAGCTTTGTTTGTCTTAATATGCTGTGTGTAAGGTAGCAGCAGTGTCTGTACTATAGCTTTGTTTGTCTTAATATGCTGCATGTAAGGTAGCAGCAGCAGTGTCTGTACTATAGCTTTGTTTGTCTTAATATGCTGTGTGTAAGGTAACAGCAGTGTCTGTACTATAGCTTTGTTTGTCTTAATATGCTGCATGTAAGGTAGCAGCAGCAGTGTCTGTACTATAGCTTTGTCTGTCTTAATATGCTGCGTGTAAGGTAGCAGCAGTGTCTGTACTATAGCTTTGTTTGTCTTAATATGCTGTGTGTAAGGTAGCAGCAGTGTCTGTACTATAGCTTTGTTTGTCTTAATATGCTGTGTGTAAGGTAACAGCAGTGTCTGTACTATAGCTTTGTTTGTCTTAATATGCTGCATGTAAGGTAGCAGCAGTGTCTGTACTATAGCTTTGTCTTAATATGCTGCGTGTAAGGTAGCAGCAGTGTCTGTACTATAACTTTGTTTGTCTTAATATGCTGCATGTAAGGTAGCAGCAGTGTCTGTACTATAGCTTTGTTTGTCTTAATATGCTGCATGTAAGGTAGCAGCAGTGTCTGTACTATAACTTTGTTTGTCTTAATATGCTGTGTGTAAGGTAGCAGCAGTGTCTGTACTATAGCTTTGTTTGTCTTAATATGCTGTGTGTAAGGTAACAGCAGTGTCTGTACTATAGCTTTGTTTGTCTTAATATGCTGTGTGTAAGGTAGCAGCAGTGTCTGTACTATAGCTTTGTTTGTCTTAATATGTTGCATGTAAGGTAACAGCAGTGTCTGTACTATAGCTTTGTTTGTCTTAATATGCTGCATGTAAGGTAGCAGCAGTGTCTGTACTATAGCTTTGTCTTAATATGTTGCATGTAAGGTAACAGCAGTGTCTGTACTATAGCTTTGTTTGTCTTAATATGCTGCATGTAAGGTAGCAGCAGCAGTGTCTGTACTATAGCTTTGTTTGTCTTAATATGCTGTGTGTAAGGTAGCAGCAGTGTCTGTACTATAGCTTTGTCTTAATATGCTGCATGTAAGGTAGCAGCAGTGTCTGTACTATAGCTTTGTTTGTCTTAATATGCTGCATGTAAGGTAACAGCAGTGTCTGTACTATAGCTTTGTTTGTCTTAATATGCTGCATGTAAGGTAGCAGCAGTGTCTGTACTATAGCTTTGTCTTAATATGCTGCATGTAAGGTAGCAGCAGTGTCTGTACTATAGCTTTGTTTGTCTTAATATGCTGCGTGTAAGGTAGCAGCAGTGTCTGTACTATAGCTTTGTTTGTCTTAATATGCTGCGTGTAAGGTAGCAGTGGTGTCTGTACTATAGCTTTGTCTTAATATGCTGCATGTAAGGTAGCAGCAGTGTCTGTGCTATAGCTTTGTTTGTCTTAATATGCTGCGTGTAAGGTAGCAGCAGTGTCTGTACTATAGCTTTGTTTGTCTTAATATGCTGCGTGTAAGGTAGCAGTGGTGTCTGTACTATAGCTTTGTTTGTCTTAATATGCTGCATGTAAGGTAGCAGCAGTGTCTGTACTATAGCTTTGTTTGTCATAATATGCTGCGTGTAAGGTAGCAGTGGTGTCTGTACTATAGCTTTGTTTGTCATAATATGCTGCGTGTAAGGTAGCAGTGGTGTCTGTACTATAGTTTTGTCTTAATATGCTGCATGTAAGGTAGCAGCAGTGTCTGTACTATAGCTTTGTTTGTCTTAATATGCTGCGTGTAAGGTAGCAGCAGTGTCTGTACTATAGCTTTGTTTGTCTTAATATGCTGCGTGTAAGGTAGCAGCAGTGTCTGTACTATAGCTTTGTTTGTCTTAATATGCTGCGTGTAAGGTAGCAGCAGTGTCTGTACTATAGCTTTGTTTGTCTTAATATGCTGCGTGTAAGGTAGCAGTGGTGTCTGTACTATAGCTTTGTTTGTCTTAATATGCTGCGTGTAAGGTAGCAGCAGTGTCTGTACTATAGCTTTGTCTTAATATGCTGCATGTAAGGTAGCAGCAGTGTCTGTACTATAGCTTTGTCTTAATATGCTGCATGTAAGGTAGCAGCAGTGTCTGTACTATAGCTTTGTTTGTCTTAATATGCTGTGTGTAAGGTAGCAGCAGTGTCTGTACTATAGCTTTGTTTGTCTTAATATGCTGCATGTAAGGTAGCAGCAGTGTCTGTACTATAGCTTTGTCTTAATATGCTGCATGTAAGGTAGCAGCAGTGTCTGTACTATAGCTTTGTTTGTCTTAATATGCTGCATGTAAGGTAGCAGCAGTGTCTGTACTATAGCTTTGTTTGTCTTAATATGCTGCATGTAAGGTAGCAGCAGTGTCTGTACTATAGCTTTGTTTGTCTTAATATGCTGCATGTAAGGTAGCAGCAGTGTCTGTACTATAACTTTGTTTGTCTTAACTCATTCAGGGCCAGTTTAGGACTGCCAATATTTAGCACAGGCCAAAGATTTTCATAATTGTTGGTCATCTTTCAAGACCCACAGTAAATTATCTATTAGCACCAGAGTGATTTGCAATACCTCAAAATGAAGATGTACGTCTCTGGGTTCACCAGGAAAAAAAAAGTGAGCTTTTAGCATGTTCTGTACTCTACTTATAGCCATTTATATACACCCTGTTTTCCCCCAATAGGTCTCCCTCAGAAAATAAACAGGAGAAAAGGCAATTTTTGTAAAAGGGCACATTCTCAAGCAGAACTCGCTCTCAATTCTTTTATTTTGAACTGTATTGACATCAGACATGTAAATACTATTCGTTATGACACAAATGGAAAAAAAAATATATATATATATATATATATACACATGAAGTGCTTTTTTTTTACATTCAACAATACAGCAGTGTGAGTGAGTGTGCAGACAGACACACAGACAGACAGACAGACAGACAGACAGACAGACACACCGACAGACAGACAGACAGACAGACAGACAGACAGACAGACAGACACACACACACACACACACACACACACACACACACACACACGATCCCCCTTCGTTGCGTGATTTCTAACCCCACATACTGTAGGATAAGCAATAACCACGCCCTGTGGCGCCGGGATTGGCCAGGAGCAACACTGGAGGGCACGCAGCCCAGCGATTTCATGAACCAACTGAAGAGCTCTTGAGAAGGACAGCGGGCTGCTGTGAATGCCGCTTCTGCCTGCCTAGCTGTTCGTGTGCTGCTCGTCCATGTCTCCCTGTCCTATGCTCCCTGCTATCGTTCCCGTTTTCCCCTCGGCTATTCAACACGTCCTCACCGCCCTCTGATCACTGCTGATCGATAATTTCCTCATTCCTCCGATGATCAAACGCATCTGTGGATTACTTTCTCCGGTTTTCTCCGGCTGACACACAGGAAAGCGACCAGCTCCTGCAGCGCGCGAGGGGCGTTTCAATGGCGTTTCTCCTGTCTGCACAAGGCAAGCTCCTTATCCGTTTTCTGATATTCCTCCTGCTCAATTTCAAAACAACAGCTGCGGTATGTGTTTGTTCACGTGTTGTCTTAGATGCTAGGGACCTGATACCATGTGACAGGCTGGGGAAGTGTTTAAACTACGCCCTGCAGTAATAAAAACAAAAACACGTCAAACACGTCATTGGCCCTCTGGGCTATTCCTGATAACACGTCAAAGACGTCATTGGCCCTGAATGAGTTAATATGCTGCATGTAAGGTAGCAGTGGTGTCTGTACTATAGCTTTGTTTGTCTTAATATGCTGCATGTAAGGTAGCAGCAGTGTCTGTACTATAACTTTGTTTGTCTTGATATGCTGCATGTATGGTAGCAGCAGTGTCTGTACTATAGCTTTGTTTGTCTTAATATGCTGCATGTAAGGTAGCAGCAGTGTCTGTACTATAGCTTTGTTTGTCTTAATATGCTGTGTGTAAGGTAGCAGCAGTGTCTGTACTATAGCTTTGTTTGTCTTAATATGCTGTGTGTAAGGTAGCAGCAGTGTCTGTACTATAGCTTTGTTTGTCTTAATATGCTGTGTGTAAGGTAGCAGCAGTGTCTGTACTATAGCTTTGTTTGTCTTAATATGCTGCATGTAAGGTAGCAGCAGTGTCTGTACTATAGCTTTGTTTGTCTTAATATGCTGTGTGTAAGGTAGCAGCAGTGTCTGTACTATAGCTTTGTTTGTCTTAATATGCTGCATGTAAGGTAGCAGTAGTGTCTGTACTATAGCTTTGTTTGTCTTAATATGCTGTGTGTAAGGTAGCAGCAGTGTCTGTACTATAGCTTTGTTTGTCTTAATATGCTGTGTGTAAGGTAGCAGCAGTGTCTGTACTATAGCTTTGTTTGTCTTAATATGCTGTGTGTAAGGTAGCAGCAGTGTCTGTACTATAGCTTTGTTTGTCTTAATATGCTGTGTGTAAGGTAGCAGCAGTGTCTGTACTATAGCTTTGTTTGTCTTAATATGCTGTGTGTAAGGTAGCAGCAGTGTCTGTACTATAGCGGTGTATTGAGTGTGCACTCGATGTCCATGTGAGCCTTTTTACTATATGATTCCGATGGCACGGATTATTATTATTATTTCCCATGCATTTCATGGTGGACGTGTGTGTGTGTGGAGAGAGAGAGACAGACAGCGAGAGAGAGAGAGAGAAAGAGACAGACGGACAGCGAGAGAGAGAGAGAGAGAGGGGGGGGGGGGGGGGGGGGTTGAAACGTCATGCCCCTCCGGGTCAAATTTGATGCCCACCCAGCAATATGTCTCTCCCGCCAACTGTCGGATTATGAGAAATGTGATAAACCCAGCTAGCTTTTCTGCTGACTCTTCTGTTTGATTCTGTGCATGGCCCAATCTCAACGTCCACTCACACACTCACAGACTCTGAAACGCGTTATCGCTACTTAGTTACTAACGTGCATGGAAACGCATCAATCAGATTATTGCCATTAGCTGATTATTCCCAGTTCTCTGATTGTGTGTAAACACACTTCTGATTTTGTATTAGTGATGCATGATATATCGGCAATCATATCGGTATCGTCCGATGTTAGTCATTTTTTAACATATCGGCATCGGCCTGATGTTGCAATGTTAATATCGGTTATCGGTATCAGCCAAAATGTTCACATTGAGAGGAAACATTGTGATAAATCTATGATTTATGAACTTTTCCAAATGTTTTGTAAATAAAGACATGCACAACTTTTTCAAATTCACAGTGTTTTACATGTGTTTTTCACTATGTACAAAATGTTATTATCATAGAAATGTGTTTTTATACAGATCATATCGAATTTAGAATGTTTATGCTGTCGAGTTGAAACCATCGATATCAGCCATTCCCAACCTGTGGGCCGGGGCCCAGGAGTGGGCCGCCAAATCATTTGCAAAACATTACGATCTTTGTGAATGTTTTTAATGAAGATGATTACGTATGAGAATGCATTTCTCCATTGTTGAATGATACTGTTATTTAGCCACCCTCTTCCTTGTTGCCTTGAGCCGGACCCAAATCCACACCCAAATCTCAGGTGACATCAGTTGATCAATTGCAAATGCATTCAACACACACACACACACACACACACACACACACACAGACAGACACACAAACACACACACAACTGCCCGAGTGACATCACTTCCAGGTGACTACATCTGAGGTGACTACTTCACAACTACTGTACCTGATGACATCACAGTTAAAGCCCCATTCAGTAAGTTTTCCCAGTTTTACTGTTGGAGAAACTGCGCCCTCTGCGTGCATTAGTATCGATAACGATATCGCCGTTCAAAGTCAACAAAACACAGCGCCAGAAAGCTCTATGTACATGTTGTGACATCGGGTACTCACCACGTGATGGAATAATAATCTATAGTTCCGTGAAACATCATTTTCGTAGCAAATCCGAATCGAGTTACTTCCTTGTTTTCATGAACACAGCGCTTCCGCTGTACAGCGCATGCGCGCATGCTTTTCTTTTTTCTTTTTTCTTGCTACGGGACGTGGGAGACAACTTGCTTAGTCCCAGTGCTGGCCAATGGAGGGCGGTGTAGGATAAATAAAGACGAGGGTCTCCCTATTCCAAGTCAATCTACCATGTCCTGTGACTAAAAAGCTGTTATATTTCAGTAAAAAATGTCAAAAATCTTACTGATTGGGGCTTTAAGCAATTGCAAATGCAGTCAACATTTGCTCGAGTGACATCACTGATGACATCACGACTGCCTGATGACATCACAGTCGAGCAAATTGCGTGACATCACTTGCAGTTGGGCGACATCACTCGCCAGATCTAGCGAGACTAATCTCGTGCTCCTGTGTGCACAAGCTTCGCCCTGGTGACTTTTCACACCTGCCTAACCCTAAGTAACCCCCTTCCAGGTGAACCTCCAGGTGCCTACATCTCGGATGAACTCCAGCTGAACTCTCGTGCTCTGACACTGACAAAGGCACTCATAGAAGCGGGTGCACCGCTTAAGAAAAGGGAGATTTTTAGTGGCAGAAACTAGCCAAGATGACGCTTGCCCTTGGAAGGCTTCATTTGAAGTGAATGGAAGTCAGGGAGCCGTTTCAAGGTCAAACACCTCCCAGGGCGCCGACAGCCTCAAGCGAGTCCCCCAATCACAAAGAGTCAAACATTCAAAGACTATTTCATCAGGTTGAAAAGCGAGCGAGGGGAATGATGTGAAACATAATCCCTTCTTTTTATGCACCTGCACAGACGAATGACTCCAGGCTCTGTCTCGTCCTCTGTCTCTGTCTCATCCTCTGTCTGTCTCTGTCTCGTCCTTTGTCTCTGTCTCATCCTCTGTCTGTCTCTGTCTCTGTCTCTGTCTCATCCTCTGTCTGTCTCTGTCTCATCCTCTGTCTGTCTCTGTCTCGTCCTCTGTCTCCCTCTCATCCTCTGTCTGTCTCTGTCTCTGTCTCATCCTCATCTCTGTCTCGTCCTCATCTCTGCGCGGCCCAGAGATTCATATTGTGATGAAAGTATTTCAGTGTCAGGGGTTTAGCACAGATATGTGGAGGGAGGGGAGGGGAGGGGTTTAGCACAGATATGGGGAGACAGGGGAGGGGAGGGGTTTAGCACAGATACTGTATGTGGAGGGAGGGGAGGGGTTTAGCACAGATATGTGGAGACAGGGGAGGGGTTTAGCACAGTTACTGTATGTGGAGACAGGGGAGGGGAGGGGTTTAGCACAGATATGTGGAGACAAGGGAGGGGGGAGGGGGAGGGAGAGAAAAGAGACACACGGAAACGCAAAAAGTCCTTTTCAATCTGGGCAAAGGAAAGAAAGCGTGGACATTTTTACTTTACTATTATTATGATTCTTTGTGAAGTTGAAGATGGTTTCAAAAGGTCATCTGGTGGTAATAGCAACCAGACGGACAAACTGACACACAATCAGCTTTTTATATGCATGTTGTATCTCCAAGTTCAATACAACCAAGTTGTTTTAGTTGTGTGTACTATATATATATATATATATATATATATATATATATATTTAGAACACGGCTCTCTCGAATACTCGATTCTGATTGGTCAATCAACAATATTCACCGGTCATTATTTCTCGACAACCGACCGCTGCTCTGCCACACCTGGATTAATCAGTTGATAAGAGCTTTTTGTCAGCAAACACTACTAATTAGGCCAACCAGTTGCAGCTGTGGTGTCTTGTGTGCCAATTACGAATGAAACCGCTTTGCCGTTGAAAACGCTATTAAAAAATCAATTTGAATAATTATTTTTGTCAGATTATTGAATGATTTAGTTGTAGGCCGTGTTCTAAGCGGGATAATGTATAGTGAGCCGGTGATTACTGGAAATAATGACCTTCAGGTGAATCATTAAGCCCTCCGCTGCGCGTCGGGCTCAATCATCACCTGTCGGTCATTATTTCCCCCGTAATCACCGCCTCAATATACATTATCCCTTACTTAGAACACGGCTCTCTTGAATACTCGATTCTGATTGGTCAATCAACAAGATTCACCGGTCATTATTTCTCGACAACCGACCGCTGCTCTGCCACACCTGGATTAATCAGTTGATAAGAGCATTTTGTCTGCAGACACTACTAATTAGGCCAACCAGTTGCAGCTGTGGTGTCTTGTGTGCCAATTATGAATGAAACCGCTTTGTCGTTGAAAACGCTATTAAAAAATCTATTTGAATAATTATTTTTGTCAAATTACTGAAATAATTTAGTTGTAGGCCGTGTTCTAAGCGGGATAATGGATAGTGAGCCGGTGATTACTGGAAATAATGACCTTCAGGTGAATGATTGAGCCCTCCGCTGCGCGTCGGGCTCAATCATTCACCTGTCGTTATTTCGCCAGTAAACACCGGCTCACAATACATTATCCCTTACATATATATATATATATATATGTATACACACACACATACACACTATAAGTGGTACTTTTTGTGATGTTTATTTTAGCTGGATCAGTGGCATGCAGGGGTCAGATGGAAGAATCTGAGGCAGAGCAGGAGCAGCTAACTGAACCGTATCAGTCCAATTCAAAAGAGATGGCAGTTCAAAAACCTTCAAACAAAACTCCACATTTCCAAGAGAAATGCTTGGAAATAGATGCTCCTTGGCTTCACTACACTTTGCATGGAGTCCTGTGTTTTTACTGCTCAAAAGCGTTTAAACTTGAGAAGAAGAATCCACTGGCAAACCCCCCCCCCCCCACAGATACAGCATTTGTCTCTGCTGGGATCAACAATGGGAAAAAGGAGGAGAGGAGTTGGGCCAATCAAAACCTGCATACAGAACATGTGACTATGCACAAACATGCAATCAGAGGATGTGTGTGCACTTCAGCATGGGTGCACAAAATGTATGCACAAAATAACACGATCGAAGGGAAAGGTGTGTGTGTGTGCGTGTGTGTGTGTGTGTGTGTCTGTGCGTGCGTGCGTGTGTGTGCGTGTGCGTGTGTGTGTGTGTGTGCGTGCGTGCATGTGTCTGTGTGAACGATGTCCATTCCCCTGCAAGTTAAGGCCAGCAGCCATCTCTCTGGGGCTTTTACTGTCACAGAGCATTGGCTCAACACTGCCCCCCCCCGCCACCAGGCCATTTGGCAAACAGCAGGAATTAGCACTCTGATCAAAGAAACACCTAGCGTTAGTTTCACTTTGTTATCTTACAGACACAGCCAGATAGTGGGGCTCAAAACAGCACCTATAGGTCGCTTCCGGAAAGAAGCGCCAGAATTGGCACAAATACTCCTTGTGGACTGTTATTTTGATAAAAGTAACTGGCCACGCAGAAATTTTATTTTTTTCCAAGATGGCCGCCATTTCCAGCCTGAAAACACTATTTTGGGGGCAACTTTGGGTAGAATTTTCCAATATGAATGATCTTGTTATCAAACCATACATTTATGACCACAGAGAAGCCAGATTTTTTCCATGAAAATTTCAAAATGGCTGCTATTTTAAAGATGGCTGCCATTTCAGCCATTTTTACCATAGGATTTCACTGTCCAGGGCGATTTTGATGATTCTGGTGTCAAATGACAGGTTTTTAACTATGGAAATTTCAAAATTATACATCAGAAATGATTTGTATATCTCCTTTTGCCATTTACTCTGCATATATTTTCAAAGTAATGTGAAAATATGCATAAACAACAGTATTTTAGAGATTTAGTATTTTAGAGTAAATGGTAAAAGGAGATATACAAATGATTTCTGATGTATAATTTTGAAATTTGCATAGTTAAAAACCTGTAATTTAACACCAGAATCATCAAAATCGCCCTGGACAGTGAAATCCTATGGTAACTAGAACGACCGCAACGCGGACTTATGCCTCCGCCATTAGTTCATTCTTGAGTCCAAGTGGATGTTGGAGCCAAATTGGAAGAAATTGCATCAAGGCGTTTCTTTGCAGAATTGGATATTTGAGCCAAATGTGAAGAGATTTAGTCAAGGTGTTACTGAGATATGGCGTTACCGAGCTTGAAAATGGCATTTGTTAGGTCACTGTGACCTTGACCTTTGATAACCAAAATGGAATCAGTTCATCCTTGAGCCTAAGTGAATGTTTAAGGCGAATCTGATGAAATTCCATCCAGGCGTTCCTCAGATATCGCGTTAACAAGCTTGAAAATGGCGTTTGAGAGGTCACAGTGACCTTGACCTTTGACCTTTGACCACCAAAATCTAATCAGATCATCCTTGAGCCTAATTGAATGTTTAAGGTGAATGTGATGAAATTCCGTCCAGGCGTTCCTCAGATATCGCGTTAACAAGCTTGAAAATGGCGTTGGAGAGGTCACAGTGACCTTGACCTTTGACCACCAAAATCTAATCAGATCATCCTTGAGCCTAAGTGAATGTTTAAGGCGAATCTGATGAAATTCCGTCCAGGCGTTCCTCAGATATCGCGTGAACAAGCTTGAAAATGGTGTTCGAGAGGTCACAGTGACCTTGACCTTTGACCTTTGACCACCAAAATCTAATCAGATCATCCTTGAGTCTAAGTGAATGTTTAAGGCGAATCTGATGAAATTCCGTCCAGGCGTTCCTCAGATATCGCGTTAACAAGCTTGAAAATGGCGTTCGAGAGGTCACAGTGACCTTGACCTTTGACCACCAAAATGTAATCAGATCATCCTTGAGCCTAAGTGAATGTTTAAGGCGAATCTGATGAAATTCCGTCCAGGCGTTCCTCAGATATCGCGTTAACAAGCTTGAAAATGGCGTTTGAGAGGTCACAGTGACCTTGACCTTTGACCACCAAAATCTAATCAGATCATCCTTGAGCCTAAGTGAATGTTTAAGGCGAATCTGATGAAATTCCGTCCAGGCGTTCCTCAGATATCGCGTTAACAAGCTTGAAAATGGTGTTCGAGAGGTCACAGTGACCTTGACCTTTGACCTTTGACCACCAAAATCTAATCAGATCATCCTTGAGTCTAAGTGAATGTTTAAGGCGAATCTGATGAAATTCCGTCCAGGCGTTCCTCAGATATCGCGTTAACAAGCTTGAAAATGGCGTTCGAGAGGTCACAGTGACCTTGACCTTTGACCTTTGACCACCAAAATGTAATCAGATCATCCTTGAGCCTAAGTGAATGTTTAAGGCGAATCTGATGAAATTCCGTCCAGGCGTTCCTCAGATATCGCGTTAACAAGCTTGAAAATGGCGTTCGAGAGGTCACAGTGACCTTGACCTTTGACCTTTGACCACCAAAATCTAATCAGATCATCCTTGAGCCTAAGTGAATGTTTAAGGCGAATCTGATGAAATTCCGTCAAGGCGTTCCTCAGATATCGCGTTAACAAGCTTGAAAATGGCGTTCGAGAGGTCACAGTGACCTTGACCTTTGACCTTTGACCACCAAAATCTAATCAGATCATCCTTGAGCCTAAGTGAATGTTTAAGGCGAATCTGATGAAATTCCGTCAAGGCGTTCCTCAGATATCGCGTTAACAAACATCCGTACGGACGTACGTACGCGTACGGACGGCCGGCCGTACGGACGGACAACCCGGATCCATAATGCCTTCGGCCTGGCTTCGCCGGCGGAGGCATAAAAATAGCAGAAATGGCAGCCATCTTTAAAATGGCAGCCATTTTGAAATTTTCATGGAATAAATCTGGCTTCTCTGTGGTCATAAATGTATGGTTTGATAACAAGATCATTCATATTGGACAATTCTACCCAAAGTTGCCCCCAAAATAGTGTTTTCAGGCTGGAAATGGTGGCCATCTTGGAAAAAAAAAAAATTCTGCGTGGCCAATTACTTTGATCAAAATAACAGTCCACAAGGAGTATTTGTGCCAATTTTGGCGCTTCTTTCCGGAAGCGACCTAAAGGTGCTGTTTTGAGCCCCACTAATGGTAAAAATAGCTGAAATGGCAGCCATCTTTGAAATGGCAGCCATTTATAAATTTACATGGAACAAATCTGGCTTCTCTGTGGTCATAAATGTATGGTTTGATAACAAGATCATTCGTATTGGACAATTCTACCCAAAGTTGCCCCCAAAATAGTGTTTTTGGGGCGGGAAATGGCGGCCATCTTGGAAAGATCGAGATTTCTGCGTGGCCAGTTACTTTTATCAAAATAACAATCCACAAGGAGTATTTGTGCAAATTTTGGCGCTTCTTTCCGGAAGCGACCTATTTTACATTGAAAGTGCATTTTTTGAGCCCCACTAAGAGGTAGATCAAGTTACATCAAGAATGAAATGAAAACGAATGAACAATGACAATGAAAAAGATCAGGGAGGGGATCTGCATTTCAGCAAAATATGATGCCTACGGTCATTTATATTTTGCATTTGTGTAATATATGAACTTTATATCTACAACTAAAGGAAAGCAACCAAATCTAGAGGGAAAATTATAGAAGAAAATGTTATTTTCATTTTTTGGCTGCCGGGGAAGTGATAATATACAAGGGGCCAGTAAAACTCTTATCAGAATCAGAATCAGAATCACTTTTATTGCCACAGTATGCAAGTTACATACAAGGAATTTGTCTTAGTGTCTGTATGCAGCGTAGCGCTCAGGTCAATATACAGAGATAAAGAAGTAGTAAGATAACTAATAACAATCACAAAGTTGCAAGTGCAATCAAATCAAATATATTACAATATGGATATGAGTGGAGGAGTGTTCTGTGGATAATATGAATTTGTGTTGAATTTACATGAAATGTACAGTCTTGAGTTAAATAGGCGTTAAATCAGCAGTGAATTTACATGGGGACAACGGATGGAAATTAGCCTCGTGCTAAATCCGGCAATTTTTACACTTTTACTATGTTCCAGGTTTTATTATCTGTTCTATGGTTTCTGTGTTCATCAATTTTGCACTGTCCCGTCCAAATAAACAAATAAATAAATACATGAATTTACAGTCCCAAAAAAAAGATAAAGGCAATTTGCTTGCTAGGAGAGCTAAGCAGCTGGTTAGTGAGCGAGCAGAAGGTGACGTTATCATGCACTTTTATATCTCCTCAGGAAAAGCGCTCCAGGCAGAGATTTGCGGTGCAAAATTGGGCCCAACAATTTTAATTGCCTTTTTGATGCGGTAGTAGATCCTTCCTGCCAACGCCGGTATACCTTGAAATAAAATGTCCCAGATGCCTTGATAATAACCCCTAGATAGTTTTACTCCAGAGTCCTCCTCCTCCCTCTCTACACCTCCTCATTGTCCTTCTCCCTCTCTCTCTCTTTACCTTCCTCCACTCGTCCTCTCTCCCTCCATGGAGATAACGTTAACAAAGTTATGTTCGCTGTTTGTTGCTCAAGATACAACGTTGTTGTTTTTTGAAGAGAGAAAAGAAAAAAAGAAAAGAAAATGTTTTTCACGTTTTACCAGATGACACAAGTTTAGATGTTGAGGAACGCAATATAGCAAACAATTTGTTCGCAAACCAAGCTTGTTCCCCGACTTTCAGGGCCTAAAGCCGCCTGCAGACTGTAAGATTTTAGCAATCTTATAAGTTTATCGGAGGCCACACCGTGCGACGTTGGAGCTAATAAACGTTGGTACGACGTCAGGTTTGATGTGTGCAGACTGTACGATTACGATGCACATCTCTCCCTCAATCAGCAGTCAAACACACGCAAGAATCAAACACAGCTACTGAGGAGGTATAGAGAGGGAGCTACACATCAATGAATGTGTAGCGTTGACAGTAACTCATTAATATAACTTATTATTACCAATAGGATTATATCAGTTATAGTTATTTAATTTAATTTAATTTAATTTAATAATTTAATTTAATTTATATTATAGTTAGTTATACCAGTTACTTTCTCAAGTAACACAAGTTACAAATTGAGTAATTTTTTTTAAATGAAAGCACATATTTAAATCAAGATACAATCATTTCCTAATCAAATTGTGTATTTTTATGTAAATAACCACTACAGATGACAATAACAAAGCAAAAGGATAACACTTAAAATTTTGGACAGTTTACACTGACTTCAAGAGGGTCGAAATTATTTTTTCGGGGCTGCAAGGTCATTCTGCTACTGCTGTTATTTTGGTGAAAGTAATGCAAAATTTGTAATGTAAGTAACGAGTTACTCTACACAGACAGGAATATTGTAAAGTAACGTATTACTTTCAAATGAAAGTAACTAGTAATAAGTAGTATATTACATTTTGAAAGTAACTTGCCAAACACTGTTTATTGCATACTATCTGGCATGACATGAACTCCATATTCGAGCAGTATAAAGTCCCATTCTGGAGTTGGAATGCTCCGAACATGAAATCTGTGACTCTGATGATCATATTTAGATCATATCTTGGAAAATTCGTCTATAGCAACAGTTTTCTAAAAGCAATAAGCCCCGTGGGTTACAGAGATTTTACAACAGCTAAGAGGTGCTTAAGGCATGACACCTCTTAGCGGTTGTAAAATCACTGTAGACCATGGCCTCTTGGGGCTTATTGTTAGAGATGTATCTTATTTCCTGTCAGTTATAAACACTGAAACAGGAAACAAGCTAGAGGCAATTTAGAATGTTTATGTTGTCAAGTTAAAACCGTCTATATTCAGAGGAATAAGATCTCTGGATTATTGGGGGTTTTGCGCAGTGTCCCTCTCATTCTTCCCTATCCCTCCCTCCCTCCCTCCCTCCATGTCCTCTCTCTCCCTCTATCCCTCCCTCCCTGTCCTCTCTCTCCCTCCCTCCCTGTCCTCTCTCTCCCTCTATCCCTCCCTCCCTCCCTCCCTGTCCTCTCTCTCCCTCTATCCCTCCCTCCCTCCCTCCCTGTCCTCTCTCTCCCTCTATCCCTCCCTCCCTTCCTCCCTGTCCTCTCTCTCCCTCTATCCCTCCCTCCCTCCCTCCCTGTCCTCTCTCTCCCTCTATCCCTCCCTCCCTTCCTCCCTGTCCTCTCTCTCCCTCTATCCCTCCCTCCCTTCATCCCTGTCCTCTCTCTCCCTCTATCCCTCCCTCCCTGTCCTCTCTCTCCCTCTATCCCTCCCTCCCTCCCTCCCTGTCCTCTCTCTCCCTCCCTCCCTCCTCCCTCCCTGTCCTCTCTCTCCCTCTATCCCTCCCTCCCTCCCTCCCTGTCCTCTCTCTCCCTCCCTGTCCTCTCTCTCCCTCCATCCCTCCCTCCCTCCCTCCCCTCTCTCTCCCTCCCTCCATCCCTCCCTCCCTCCCTGTCCTCTCTCTCCCTCCCTCCATCCCTCCCTCCCTCCAGCGAGGCGCCATGTTTGTTCCCCATGCTGTCCTATCCAATCACAGGCCTTTCCTGACCCAGCGTCTTATCTCTGAGTGATGACTGACGACTCCCGCGGCGTGGGCCACAAAACAACTTTTCCATTAACCTTGTTCTCACACAATCCGAGACGTACGTGTACGCGCACGCGCGTGTGTGTGAGTGTGTGTGTGTGAGTGAGTGTGTGTGTGTGTGTGTGTGTGCGTGCGTGTGTGTGTGTGTGTGCGTGTGTGTGTGTGTTTCAGAAAGTTTGGCAGAAGCCAAAGGTTTCTTACAGAGCTTTACAATGACAGATGCCAGAGCGAGCTCACAAAACAAGCTGGATTCTTGCATTTCGGCGTGTCGCTCGGGTGGAATTACTGTAAGAAAGGAGGCGAGAAGCGGGAGGAAAAAGACAGAGAGATGGAGAGAGATTAGAAAGAGAGGGAGAGAGAGAGAGAGAGAAGGCAGGAGAAGGAATGAAAGAGGCAGACTGAGGAGGGAACGTGACACGGGGGGAGGACGCCTGAATAGCTAAGTGGGTTTATGTGTGTTCCGGTAAAAGCATGCGTGCGATATAAACAACACAAGCAACTAACTAATTCACTTCTACAGCCGTTCATGACCAGGGCTGGGGAGTAACGGAAAACATGTATTTAAAATGCATTATTAAAAGTGATAATACGGAAGATTTCAGTTTTGTTCTCTTGGGCGACACCTATTGGCGATGGGTGGTAATTGCAGGTGAGATCCAAACAGCGTTATTATGTGACATTAGTCAAGTTTGTTCGGCCATAATAACCACCCGTAATGCTAGTAAAAAAGCAGCTCTGCCCACCCTGTGAACCTACAGTAACCTACTCACAAAAATTGGCGTCAACCTCAAACTATCCAATCAGTGAAAAGATGAAAACATTTTCTGGGAAACGGAAGGTCAGATCGCGATGCCTAAAAACGACTTTTATGTATTTTTTCACCCCGAATACAACGCCGCAATCCGGTGAGCCTCTACGAGTTAGAGTTGCGGAGATACGTCCGCCCTGCACGGACACGGAGAAGGAAGTGACGTGCTCCACTGTTTACAGTCTGAATAGCAATTTGCGCCGTGACTTTGGCGATACTACTAGTCACAACAACTCCGGGAAGCTTGGGAAAAAGCTTAGGGCTACGTTCACACAGGGCACCCAAGCCTTGCCTACGCCTTGCCTTGACCCACGCTTTTAAATAGGCGTCCTTTTTAGTCAATGAGGCTGTGTACACAGGGCGCCTCAGCGTGAACCCTGCGTGTACCCACGCCTCGCCTGAGCTGCGCCGATTTTATCGTTTAGGCGTGAGTTCTATTTTCAAGCCGACTAGTCGCGTGAAGGCAGGCTTCTTCTGTCAAGCCATGAAGGAAAAACGCGACAATATCCGTGGGAAATGGCAAAGTCAACTCAATTTCAAAATAAAATGGAGTTACTACAACAGTGTTGAGCAGAGAGGGAGAGATAGAGAGATTGACGGGTGGCTATAATGTGGGGCTTTCTACCCCGTCGGCAAACAAATCTTCAGAAGAGAGAATAGCGACCGAAGAAGCAAGATGGACAATGTTGTTGTGCCAGCACATATTCTTGCAAGATTACCTCTCTAAAAAGTCCGACTATAGTCAGACCTGGTTATACATATCCAGCAGAACATTAAATATATCAGATTTATTTTACCTACCCATGATAATTTGGGACCACACATGAAAAAATACAGCCGGGAGAGAGGAGAGGTGCTTGTGACTCGGCTCCAGGTTCAGCGTGCAATAGGCGTGCGGTGTGATCGGTTCACGCCCAGCAAGGTCTGCAGGCGTATGCGTGGGTTGAGATGATGATGAGAGATGAGATAAACTTTATTGTCCCTGGAGGGAAATTTGTCTTGGGCAAAAAGTGCTAGTGCCAACATCGGTGTTACAGACACAGTAACAAAACAAACACGGTCACAGTCACAGCATTGCACTTCACCACAGTGAAGCCAGCTAGACACAAGATTGCACTATTTCGAAGATTGCACATGCCCTATTGCATAGTGTGTTTAAATCATCAAACCAGTTAATAAGGGAAGAATAAAATAAGCAGTAAAACCATAATACCATAAAAATCATACAAATAGAAATCAATATAAGAATCAAATCAAATCAATTGAGGCAAGGCAAGGCGTAGGTGCCCTGTGTGAACGTAGCGTAGGTGCCCTGTGTGAACGTAGCGTAGGTGCCCTGTGTGAACGTAGCGTAGGGCTGTGCCAGAGTCTGTTTTTCAAATAAAAATAGACTCTTCGTTCCCAGATTGGGTGGCGGATGAATTTAGAACAGTGATTAAACGGTTTTTACACAAACCTGCCAGCCAATCAGAAAAGAGTATTTATTCACCCAGACCATGGTATAACACTATTTAATGTGTATAGCTTGATTTTATGGCCTTATATATTCCGCTCCGCGGAGATGCTATTCATTATAGCAATAAAAGGCGGCTGTACATTAAGCTTTACCCCGTTTTAAAGTTGCATGAGTGCCCCACTCAGCAGTTCCATCACAACTAGCCACTCGGCCACATCGACTCCTCTACTGATTTGCCAGCTGGGTCAGCCACTAGCCGGGACGAAAACACTATGTGCAAATTGAATGCAAGTGCCTCACCTATATGTACGATATGGGAATGTGTGCTGAATAATCACATTTACATTTAGTCCAGCCACATAACATGTGACTGCACTGTGCATTCTCCACGGCATAGAGAATCCTTGTTTTCCAATGCATAGAGTCTGCATTTGAAAACGATTGTCAATCTTTTTCATGCCACAGACCCCTAATTCAGTCCACATACAGTATATAGATGGGGGCCACGGTCCACGGATATGATGACACTTTGTCTCTGACCCAAATCTGAGAATATTGTTACTGTTGGATATTATTTTGTACAGAATTCAATGATTATCTGTATTGTAGGTATAGAGAGAACATAAAATATTGATGATCATAACACTCATTCTTCTACATTCTCTTGAGTTAATAACTTCTTGTAAGTATTCCTCAAAATGAACAATTCCTCAGTGGGCCCTTTTCACAGAGGCCATTTTGTGTCTAAAAGGCAGGAAGTAACACAGGTGCAAGCAAGAGTGTTGCACTCAAGTCGAACTGTCGGAGGATAAACATGTTTTAGACAATAACACGGAACAGGCTAGCCTAATGAAAATAACAGGTAATGTTATATGACATGACATGCCCACCACCACCAGAT
The DNA here is from genome assembly GCF_964638095.1 of Poromitra crassiceps. Lineage (NCBI taxonomy): Eukaryota > Metazoa > Chordata > Actinopteri > Beryciformes > Melamphaidae > Poromitra > Poromitra crassiceps. The sequence continues at coordinate 27,333,962 of NC_139645.1, forward strand.
CACATTGAGGCGAGATGAAAATACCTGTTGCGCTGCTCAGAACAGTCTGCTGCTCAGAACAGTCTGCTGCTCAGAACAGTCTGCTTGGTGCGCTGCTCAGAACAGTCTGCTGCTCAGAACAGTCTGCTGCTCAGAACAGTCTGCTGCTCAGAACAGTCTGCTTGGTGTGCTGCTCAGAACAGTCTGCTGCTCAGAACAGTCTGCTTGGTGCGCTGCTCAGAACAGTCTGCTGCTCAGAACAGTCTGCTGCTCAGAACAGTCTGCTTGGTGTGCTGCTCAGAACAGTCTGCTTGGTGTGCTGCTCAGAACAGTCTGCTTGGTGCGCTGCTCAGAACAGTCTGCTTGGTGTGCTGCTCAGAACAGTCTGCTTGGTGCGCTGCTCAGAACAGTCTGCTTGGTGCGCTGCTCAGAACAGTCTGCTTGGCCAATCCTGGTGCTTGAATGATGCTGCGTGTGCGTGTTCTGCCCACAACTCCAGTGGGATCCATAACAACGCGTCTGTCACTGTCAAGGACCGTGTGTGGCTGTGCACCAGTCTCTCCATGTTAAAAGAAGCCAGGCACAGGCATCCATTGTGATGTCAGCAGTTATGTCACTCGAGCAATTGCGCTGTTATCGGGTGATGATGTCATCAGTGAGTGATGTCATCAGCACTGTGCACACCTACTATATAGTAACTTGCTATAGCCATCTCCTTCTTTTCTCTTTTTTCACTGTGTGTTCCAGCTAAAATAAAGGAGTGAACTAAACTACAGAGTTAAGGTCTTTCAACACTGTGTTTTCTGTATGCGTTTTTTAAATCCGTCATCTGAGCACAGAGACGGGTCAAACAGCTCGCAAAAGGCTATTTATTGACTGATGTGAAATACGCAGAAAATGGAACCTGTTCCGAAAACTTTAATTACGGACGAAGGTTTTGAAGTCAGGGTGTAAACAAACGTGAGTGACACAACATGAGGTCGTATTTAGTTTAAAACGTGCGATATTTCGGATGAAAAATGCGGACTTGGTGTGCAAAAAAGCCTCAAGTGTTCGGTGAAGCTCAGACCATCTTTAGAAGAGCCATTAGCTAATCATATGGGGGGAAAATGTATATGAGATGAGGTGTTACAGCTGAATAAGATATCAACCCCAGGATGAGAGAGAGAGAGAGAGAGAGAGAGAGAGAGAGGGGGGAGTATAGACGTAGCACAGAGACAACCCAAAGAAAAGGCATTCCCATTCAATTGTTGTAGGCTACATTGTTTCATAGTTGTCCAATTTTGTGAAACGGACATTAATTGCATTTTTATGGGTCTTTTTTCTATTTCAGTTACAGAGTATCGTGATGTATCGCAGAAAAATTGTCTTGCAAATATATCGAGTATCGCAGAATCGCTGTATCGTGTGATACCATTGTTATCGTGGGCAACGTATCGTGATAGTGTCGTAACGCGAGTTGCAAACTAAGTGTAGTTTTGGTGTTATGGAAATGGCCACCCGACACGTGACACGTGTGCCAGAACGGACACGCATGTGACTTATAGCACGGGATGTTATAAGTGACACGCGTGTCACACGGAGGAGGAGGCGGCGTGCGGGAGGTTGGCGAGCACAGGTGTTGCTGTGGTGTGTCCTGCCACCTGCCTCAGATTGGGAGGTTGGAGAGCACAGGTGTTGCTGCGGTGTGTCCTGCTGCCACCTGCCTCAGATCCTGCAGGGCTCCGTAGACCTCGTCCTCTTTGCTCAGTCGCTCAAAGAAAGGCAGCAGGTCCAGGAGCTCCGTGTCACTCGCGTCGTCGAACCACGACTGCACTGCGACGGCGTTTTCCGGGTGGAACATGTAAGAGGCGGGCGAATTGTCAACAATGACGACGTTGTTGAGCTCCCGACCCAGCCGGCTGAGGTCTTTGACGTACTTCCCTTGGTGGAAAACGCACGCGTCTCGAAAGTGCCGGGCGCGAAACACCCCCCACTGGTCCAGCAGGTCTGCCACGGGGTCGGCGTACTTGTCGAGGCTCGCTGTGAAGAGCACACATTCAAACAGCTCGCCCATCTTTCGAAGGAACTCATCCACGTGGGGTCTTTTGAGCACGTACACCTGGTGGACGGCACCGTCGATCTCCATGGGAACGATGAAATCAGCGTTGCCGTTGGGGACGAAGGAGCTGTGGACAAGGGTTTCATCCAGGTCCATCACAACACATTTCTTGCCATAGTCCGATATGTGGATCTCTGGTAGGAGGTATTTGGCCGGATGACTGGCGACAGGGATGACCTCCAGGCCTCCAGGTGGCGGCAGGGAGCTGCCGTTTGTGTTGGCGGCCGGTGGCTCCTCGCCGGAGTTGCGGAAGCAGCAGAACAAAGTGCTAAAGATGCTCTTTAGGCTGCTGTTTGACTGCGACGCTTGTTCCTGGTTCACGGATATTACTTCCTCCTCTCCGGAATTGGAAACTTGGGTTTTGTGGTCCATTCAGGCGGAAGGTTATTCCTGCTATGTATTCCGACTATGAGCGCTTGCTTTGTTGGCGAGCTAACGGCAGCTAACATTCGCTGTCTGAGATCAGGATGACGAGCTAGCCCACGAAGCCAGGCTAACATCCGAGGGGGCAGGTGTTGTGGCAGTGGTGTTAGCCAGCCAGCTAGCACGTTGGAGAATGGACGTTAGGGGCAGTCGGTTAGCCAGCCAGCTAGCACGTTGGATAATGGACGTTAGGGGCAGTCATTTTGGTCTTCGTGTAAAAATCCACCGCTTGTCAAGATCTGCGAAAGATCGGCAGCTTGTGTGGTAAAAAAAACAGAAAAGAAATGCAAATGTGACGTCGTGACTGGAACAACGTTAAAAAGATGAGGAAGCCCGTCCGAGAATGGTCGGTGTCCAAAAGCGCTATAAGTTATAAAACAACAACGCAGAAGAAACACAAGTTGTATGGTTAAAGGAAACACTTTGCATGCTCACTTTAAGCAGTTGTGCCGCCGGTGATGTCACAATGTCAAGTGGACCAGTGCACTGAATTTATGACATCATCACTGATGTCACTCGGGCTGAGCATGCTACTGTACTTGCGCAATTGTGCGTCGATGATGTCACAATGTCAAGACTGAGGTCACTCTACATCACACTTATTGTATATAATGACTGTAAATAGCAGTTAACTTGCTTTATGTACCTTTGATCGCTGTCCTTGCTTGTTGTTTTAGCTAGTATAAGTCATAGACAACATGTTGTGTATATTTGATCTCTTTTCTTAATTTAAGTTATATTTTATATTTGTTCTATTTGTGTTTTTGTATTTCTGGTTATTTATAATGATTAAATCCCCAGTTCAGTTGACTGTTTCATTGCATTGATGTCATTTTGGACAATAAAGTTTATCGATAAGCTGTAAAATATCCTCCCTACATTACATATCTCAAGTCATGTCAAGTCATATCTTTGTCAAGTGTTTGATATTTGAGGGATCATTCCAAAAACCTTGTGTAATATAATGTGTATATTTAATATAATATATATATATAATATTTTTTACTCCCCAATATCAGCATCGGCCTCAAAAATCCAGTATCAGTGGGGCTCTACTACATACTTGGCCAATAAAGCTGATTGTGATTCTGAAATACACCAAACGGCCATGAAACTAGGGTAGGCTAGTGCCCAGTCACTGGGGCAGCAAACCACTGGGCTGTCCGTTTTTCCACAAATGAGGTCTGAACAAAACCATTACAGGAGAAAATGCACCCGCATTCATTTGGACCTCATGTGGTTGGAAACATGCAGCTAAACGTGATAGTTCTTTGGTTGATGGGCTGCATGCTGAGCAGTGCCTGCTGCCTGCTGCCTCTGATGGCGACATGGCACTGAGCAATATGAGGCTCACACACAGCCTCATGCTGCAGAACCAATGTGTTGTTGCCCATTCTGACCATTTCCACTAAATATGCAGCTTTCCTCACACTGCAGCAGAGTTAACAATTCAAGCAACGCTCTCAGCACAGTGTTATTTCAGTCTATTATTGCACTGTATATATGACACATTTGCAACAACAAAAAAACAGTTAAATGCCATTCTTAAAATGAATAAACAACACGTGTTTGATACCCCCTGGAGTGCACATTAAAAAAAAAAACATTGTTGAGGTGATTTATGTGAAAATGATCAGGTGAAAATGTTGTTAGTATGATTTATGACAAAAATATATCAAAAACATTAATTTTGTATTTTGCAAATTAACTCTTCCTATATCACAAGACATCGGATAATAAAAGTGGGTTGATGCTGATACTGTATCAATGAGTAGAACCGAGGAAAATGTATAAATTATCACCTTGATAATTCAGCCTGTAGTCATTTTTGCTAGCCAGGCACTAGCCACATTACGGGCTTCAGCAACCCAAAAGCGTAGCATTCTTCAACAACAGATACCGCTAGCTGGCAGTTAATGAGCTAGCTTGTGGTTATAGGCACCCATTATTTTTGAATAATTAACGCTATCATGTTTAGCAATGCTAACACACCTGGAACAAATGGATAATGCTGGCTGTTGTCTAATGGGCTAGCTCATTGCTACAATAGGCACCCAATAATGCTAACACGCCTTGAACCAATGGTAGGCTATTGCTAGCGGGAAGTCAACATGCCTCAAACAAATATGTACTGCTAGCTGTTAGCTAATGAGCTAGCTTGTGGCTATATTTACCCACATTGGTTTGAATAGTTCATGCCTCATGTCGGCACATATTTGGATGGCTGGGGGAGGCTATGCTTGAGATATATAAATTATAATAAGGCTGTTTTAATAATGGCACCACTTTGTTGTTAAAAACAACAACATCATAATTATGGGCCATTAGCTTAACTTGTTGTGGGCTAAAAAAGCAAGAGAGACGGACAGCAGCACTTACAAATGAGGCAAATAGGTTTAAAGAGCATGAACAAAAAATGCACACTTATATTTTTCATAATTACCAGTGTGTGTGTGTGTGTGAGTGCGTGCATGTGTGCGCGCGTGTGTGCGTGCATGTGTACACACACGATACACACACACACACACACACACTTCCTGCACTGCCTGTTTCATTCTCTGTGGCTGTGGATCGTCCTGCACCTCACGCTGTGCACTCTCCTGCTCGCCTCATCAGCCCAGCTATCAAATATACAACACATATACAAAACATATATACCACATACACAACACATACACAACACATACACAACACATATACAACACAATGTACAGGAGCAGAATGGGACATATCACTCCACAGCTCAGATCATTGTGGATGCACCGATTGCAAAATTCTGTCCCGATACATATATATATATATATATATATATTAGGGGTGGGGGGGGGAATCGATACACCATAGTATCGCAATATTTTGCCTGACGATATTGTATCGATATTTGGACGCCAAGTATCGATATTAATTTTACAAAACAAAACAAAAAAACACTGCATGTTTTACTTCCGGTGAGGTCAAGGAAAAGGTAGGAAAAGGAGTTAGACAATAATATCGAAATATCGCAATATTCAATATATCACAATATTCAATATATCGCAATATCAGCGATATCGCAATATCACAATACTATCGCATCGTGACTCAAGTATCGTATCGTGGGCATCTGGTGATTCCCACCCCTAATATATATATATATATATATATATGCTAGCGGCATATATATATATATATATATATATATATATATATATATATATATATATATATATATATATTAGGGGTGGGAATCACCAGATGCCCACGAATATATATATATATATATATATATATATATATATATATATATATATATATATATATATATATATATATTAGGGGTGGGAATCACCAGATGCCCACGATACGATACTTGAGTCACGATGCGATAGTATTGTGATATTGCGATATCGCCGATATTGCGATATATTGAATATTGTGAAATATTGAATATTGCGATATTACAGAAGGAAGATATATATATATATATATATATATATATATATATATATATATATATATATATATATATATATATATCTTCCTTCTGTAACTGTAAGGGTTTACAATTACCTTTTTTGTATCCTGATTACAGTAGCCAGATTACATGGAATCAGTTAGTTGCAAAGCCTACATGTACCTAGACTACATGTCTAGCCCCTCCCTCTGATGCTCGGGGCTGCTCAGACCTGAGGCAGGATCTGAGGCATACAGCGGGAGAGCTTCTGCTGCCTTCAAGTGCTGATGGATCCATCGTAATTACCAGTTCAGCATACATGAACGACCCAGTAATAATGTGGAATAATGAGGAAGCATGGATATTCTATATGGTACACTGGGAGTCTGCACCGGGAGAGTGTTTGGCATTTATGAAAAATAATTATTATTGCTGCATGTTTCACCTTAACTGTTTGCGGTCACATATTTGTGTGCATATGGTAGGTAGGCTACTTATTATATTTCCTCTTGGACAGACTATAATGGGGAACTCCGTGACTCCATGAAGGAAGGCCAATAAATGAATGACGTGTCTAATGTACATTTTCTCCTGGTCATTATGAATGTAAGATAGCTCCGTCTGTGTCACTTCATTTATCAAATAACAGACACCAAAAATAAACTGCTGCCTTTTGATTGGCTTATTATTTTCACCTGCGAGCACTTGAACAATCCAATAAGTCACATTTACGACTTCTGAACTCGAAGGCAACACTATGCTGAGAAGGAACGTTCAGAATGAAAGGTGGTAAAGCTGCGTTCACACCGACCTATTAAAGTTTTTCGCTGGCGTCGAGTTTACATACAAAGTCAATGCAAACGAGCGATTGAGCGTATATTCGCCTGGGAGAAAAATCGCTGGGCGTCCAAGCGACAGAGACAGAGCGATAGGGAGAAAATACGCTCGTCGCCCGAGATGAAATATCCCAACTCGAGCGAGTTACGCTGGCATCAGTCGCTCGCTGTTCAACGCTGATTGGCTGCCGTGTGAGAGCGAGTCAAGGATCACACTGGCTTGGAACAAACCGCTGGTTTATTGTGTGGCAACAAACCGCATTGACAGGCTGACAGCTGACATGAAGTGAAGTCTGTACTACCGGTATGGAGCTCGCGTTAGGAGCACGCTGATAGGCTTAGCTTGTAAACATCTACGGTGGCTCGTAGTGGACAAACATCATGACATTGCGTAACGTTATAGCCCCCACATGTCCGTCAATTCGTGTGCCTGTTGATGAGCGATTTAAACACAGCGACAGAGCGATTCCAAAGGGTTGATCGGTCGGTCGGTCGGTCGTTCCTGCGTATCAATCCACGCAAGGCGGCCGGCCCGGACGGCATCCCCGGGCGGGTCCTCAAGGCCTGCGCCCGCCAGCTGGCAGGCGTATTCACAGACATTTTCAACCAGTCTCTCTCTCAACGACGAGTTCCCTCCTGCTTCAAAGCAGCGACAATCATCCCCATTCCCAAGCAGCAGAAAGTGACCAGCCTCAATGACTGGCGCCCAATAGCCCTCACGCCAATAGCCAGCAAGTGCTTCGAAAAGCTGGTCATATCAAAGATCCGCCCCACACTTCCCCCGGACCACGACCCGCTACAATTCGCATACCGCCCCAACAGGAGCACAGCGGACGCAGTAGCACACGTGCTCCACACCGCCCTGTCCCACCTGGAGGGGAAGGACACCTACGTAAGAATGCTGTTCGTGGACTACAGCTCAGCATTCAACACCATAGTACCCTCCAGGCTGGTACGCAAGCTCAAGGACCTGGGACTTAACACAGCAATGTGCGACTGGATCCTGGATTTCCTGACAGACCGCCGCCAGGTGGTGAGGGTGGGCAACCTCACCTCCTCCCCACTGACCATCAGCATAGGAGCGCCCCAGGGGTGCGTCTCCAGCCCCTTCTGGTACGACCTCTACACCCACGACTGCGTGGCAACCCAAGCTTCTAACACCATCGTGAAGTTTGCAGACGACACAGCAGTCGTGGGGCTGATCTCGGGGAGCGACGAGACGGCCTACAGAGAGGAGGTGGGGGCCCTGGAACAATGGTGCCAGGACAACCACCTCTCTCTGAACGTCTCCAAGACCAAGGAGATCATTGTGGACTACAGGAGGGGGGGAGGCGCACACCCCCCAATCGCCATCAACGGCACAGTGGTGGAAAGGGTGGACAGCTTCAAGTACCTGGGAGTCAACATCCAGTCACACCGGTCACACCGCCACTGTTGTCAAAAAGGCCCAACAGCGAATACACGGACTCAAGCGCCTGAAGAAATTTGGGCTAAGGAAAGAAATCCTTAGGGACTTCTACAGAGGCACCATTGAAAGCCTGCTGACTGGCTGCTTCACCACCTGGTACGGGAACTGCACCACCATGGACCGCAGGGCGCTACGGAGAGTGAGACGCGCGGCCCAGCACGTAACAGGATGTGAGTTGCCAGATCTGCATGAACTGTATAAACAGCGGTGCCTCAGGAGGTCCCTGAAGATCATCAAAGACACAAACCATCCCCACAACAGCCTGTTCTCCCTGCTACCCTCAGGGAGGAGATACAGGGTTCCAAAAGCACGCACAAATCGCTTGAGGAACAGTTTCTTCCCGCAGGCCACGAGACTCCTTAACATACACAAATAGCGTAGTAGCCGTGCTGTACCGTACTGTAGCTGCTACCATTACGTATGTCTAATGTTTAATTGTATGTCTAATAAGGTGCATACTATTTGCACCTGTATGATAAGGTACCGGTACATGCTATTTGCACCTGTGTGACAAATACGTCGAATTTGAAATGTTTGGGCGCGTCTAATGTATGCACATGACATGTGCACCTAGGTGCAGTGAATAGGCCACTGTCTCGGACTTGTCTTATCACTATACTGCCCTATTGCTATTGTTACTTATTGCTATTGCTTATTGCCTATTGCCCTATTGCTTGTTGTTTTTGCACTCATATGCCTTGTTATATTTGTACTATGTCGTAAACGGAGTCCACAGCACAAGAATTTCACACGTGATACTTGTACCATGGAGTGACAATAAAAATCTTGAATCTTGAATCAAGCGACAGAGAGAAAAATAAATCTCTCGTGTGAACACAGCTTAAGAGGAGAGGAGTCACATGACCGGGAGGAGGCTCACCTGATTGGAGTAGCGCATGCTGACGTTGCGC
>NC_139645.1:27348112-27358112 GCF_964638095.1 Poromitra crassiceps
CCAACATTCGCCAGGACCCTGAAAGATGCCGCCCTCAACCGGAACCCCATCACCTCACACAGGACCAACAGACCAGCACTCACACCACCCAGACCAGGGCGGTACACCCTTGGACCTGCAGGAAGAGGCCCTCCACAGAGGCCAGAACACCTCCAGCAGACCCACGCACCCCACCACACACACCCTGCTCAGCACAGACCAACCCAGGGCAGCTACAGACCACCATTCCACAGCCCCCTCCAGAACAGGCCGGAGCCCCTCCTGCCAAGAATGCCATCCTACAACCCCCCCCACAACAAACCTGCACCCCTCTTCCCCCTCAACACAGCTCCACACCACCACCAGGCAGCCCCAACTACGCCCAAGTTGTGAGCAGACCAGCGCAGCCCCCCACTCTCCCCACTTCTGCACCAGCTACATCACCCAGTGGACTGAAGAACATTGAGGAGATGCTGAACTTCCTCTGCTCCCATGTGATGGGAAACGGAGCTGAAAGGGTGATGTAGAACACTTACCACCGTAGCGTACGCGCAGGCACGCGCATGCACGCACGCGCGCACACACACACAATGTGTGTGTGTGTGTGTGTGTATGTGTAGGTGTGTGTGTGGGTGTGCGTGTGTATATATATATGTATGGGTGTGTAGGTATGTATATACGCACACATAATAACAATAATGACAAAAATAATAATAATTTGTAAACCTGACGTATGGTAAGGAAGTTGTTGTTTATCTCATTTTAAAAACAAAAAAAGACACTAATTCATGGAACTTAAGTGTTTTACTGTTGCATGTTGGAACATTCAAGGTCTACGGTCCTTTGCTTTTGGGACCAAGAGCAGGGACCCAGACTTCATTAGAGAACTAGGAGATCCAGATGTCATCGTTCTGCAAGAAACATGGAGTAGAGGAGAGGAGTCCACTGGCTGCCCCTCAGGGTACAGAGAAATAATAGTGCCGTCCACCAAACTAAAGGGAGTCACTCAGGGCAGAGACTCAGGAGGGATGCTGATCTGGTATAAAACACACCTTACACATTCCATTGACATAGTGAAAAAAGGAGACTTCTCGATTTGGCTCAAAATTAAAAAAGAAATTATTTCGGTCGAAGAAAATGTATTCCTATGTGCAACATACATCCCTCCATCAGAATCCCCATACTATAAGGAAGAGAGTTTCTCCACGCTAGAGGATGACATCAGTCATTACCAGGCCCAGGGTAAGGTGTTGATCTGTGGAGACCTCAATGCCAGAACAGGCACAGCGCCTGACAACATCAGCAACCAGGGGGACAAACATGTGCCAGACATCAGCATCCCCCTGCCCTCATACCCCCCCAGAAACAATTATGACAAAACAACCAATCAAAATGGAAGACAACTATTGCAGCTCTGTCGATCACTGGGTCTGTACATAGCCAATGGAAGGCTACGAGGGGACTCGTATGGGAGATACACACATTGCTCTCATCTTGGCAGTAGCACTGTTGATTACATGCTAACAGACATAGATCCAGTGCACCTCAGGGCATTCACAGTCAGCCCCTTAACACCCCTATCGGACCACAGCAAAATCACCCTGTATCTAAAACAGACTCAAACTCACCACATAGCAGAGAAGGGCAGTAAACTACACAGAGCTGAACAACCTTACAAATGGTCTGAAAACAGCAAAGATCATTACCAGCAGGCAATTGGCAACAACAAAATTCAAGCATCACTAAACAAATTCCTCACTCAAACATATCCCCAAAACAAAGATGGAGTAAACTTGGCAGTGAGGGATATAAACTCCATCTTCTACAACCTGGCCACCTTGTCTAACCTAAAGAAATCACAAAAGCCCCAAAACAAAAAGGTTAATGACGACAAATGGTTTGATTCTGAATGCAAACATCTAAGAAAAGCAGTCAGGAAACTATCGAACCAAAAACACAGAGAACCAGACAACCAGCAGGTCCGGCATCAATACTGGCAAACCCTAAAACAATACCATCACACCATCAGATCAAAGAAGACACAACACATCAAAAAACAACTCACTGTAATGGAGGAAGCTATAGACTCTAACAAATTCTGGGAAAATTGGAAGCACTTAAACAAACCACACAAAGAAGAATTAGCAATCCAAAATGGAGATACTTGGAAGAAACACTTTGAGAAATTATACAGAGAAATCACACCCAATTCGGCCCAAAAAGATATATATAAAAAACTAGAACTTTTAGAACCAATCATTAAAGATCAACAAAACCCCTTAGACTTTCCAATTACAGAAGGAGAACTGCAAGACAAAATCAAGGCTCTACAACCCAAAAAGGCCTGTGGTGTTGATGGTATATTAAACGAAATGATTAAATACGCTGACAATACCTTCCACATGGCCCTGCTGAAACTATTTAACATGGTGATGAGCGTAGGCTACTTCCCTGACATCTGGAACCAAGGACTAATAACACCCATCTTTAAAAAAGGGGACAAATTTGACCCCAACAATTATAGAGGGATATGTGTTAGCAGCAACCTGGGGAAGATGTTCTGCTCAATTATCAACAATAGACTACAACAATTCCTCAGTGACCACAATATCCTGAGGAAAAGCCAAATCGGATTCCTACAGAACCATCGAACAACTGACCACATTTACACCCTCCACACCCTCATAGAAAAACATGTAAATCAAAATAAATCAAAAATTTTCTCCTGCTTCATAGATTTTGAAAAGGCCTTCGACTCAATTTGGCACGAAGGTCTCCTACTCAGACTATTAGAAAGTGGGGTGGGAGGTAAAACATACGACATCATCAAAACAATGTACCTCAACAATAAATGTGCAGTCAAAATAGACAATAGTAGAACAGATTTCTTCCCCCAAAGCCGAGGAGTGATGCAAGGAAACAGTCTCAGTCCAACGCTATTCAATATTTATATCAATGAATTGGCAAAAACACTGGAGGACTCATCTGCTCCCGGCCTCACCCTCAACAACACAGAGATCAAATGTCTCCTGTACGCGGATGACCTGGTGCTGCTGTCTAACTCCAAGGAGGGCCTACAGCAGCTCCTAGATCATCTGCAGCAGTTCTGTCAGACCTGGGCCCTGACAGTCAACATAAAAAAGACTAAGATCATGCTGTTCCAGAAAAGATCCAGGTGTCAGGGAAACAGACTCCAGTTTGTCCTGGGCTCCACCACCATAGAGCACACAAACACATACACTTATTTAGGACTAAAACTCAGCTCTACAGGGAACTTCAACATGGCTGTGAATGACCTGAGGGAAAAGGCAAGAAGGGCTTTTTACGCCATCCGGAAATCCACCCAAATTAATATCCCAATCCGAATCTGGCTCAAAATTTTCAAAACAGTAATCCAACCAATCGCCCTATATGGTAGTGAGGTATGGGGCCCACTAGCAAACCAGGAATTCTCTAACTGGGACAAACACCAAATTGAGATCCTTCACACCGAATTTTGTAGATTCATCCTAAAAGTACAAAGAAAAACCCCAAATAATGCATGCAGAGCGGAACTTGGCCAATTCCCTCTTCTAATTGACATTCAAAAAAGAGCCATTACATTCTACAGACACCTCAAAACTAGTGACCCCTCCTCCTACCATCACCAAGCCTTACAAAGCCAAGAAGAGCGCATAGAGAGGAGCCCCCTCAGCCAGCTGGTCCTGAGACTGACTCCCAACCCCCCCCAGCATCAGGACAGCCCTCAGTCTACCCGGCCCAACCAAATTATCACAAATCAAAAAGAAAACTATATTACCTATTGGAAGAATACCACAAAAACCCAAAGTAAACTAGATTGCTATTTGGCCCTAAATCGAGACTACACGGTGGCAGACTACCTGACCACTATTACTGACCCAAAAATGAGGAAGACATTGACCAGGTACAGACTCAGTGATCATAGCCTGGCAATAGAAACAGGCAGACACCGACAGACCTGGCTACCCAGAGAGGAGAGGCTGTGTTCACTCTGCTCCCAAGGAGAGGTGGAGACAGAACTACACTTCCTGTTAAAATGTGACAAATATAAAGAAATTAGAGCATCATTCACCCCCCAAATTAACCGGATATACAAAGAATTCGAAAATGTCACAGACACATCTGCACTCCAATACCTCCTTGGAGAGAAACCCGAATGCACCGTCTTAGCAGCCCATTATGTGTGGAGCTGCCAGCAGCTGAGGGACAGCCAGTGGACAGGAGAGCCGTCCACATCTGGCTGAATTAGCTAGCTTAGTGATTGTTTTTATTTTATTGGTTTTACTGCTTTTTATTGCTTTGATTTAATCTTTTATTTTATCGTGTTTTACTTAGGTCACAGTTTTGTGACCTATAATTAATGAGTAACAAAATGTCTTATTTTGCTTATTGCTTATATTATATTAATATTTTATTCTATTCTATCTTATTCTATTATATTTTATTCTTTTTTGCTTTGTTTTGTTTTTCACTCTCTTCTGAAGATTTCAAAATAACAACGGTTATTTACAGATTCTATGAATTTTTGTTAATATACTGTAATTGCTCACTATTTTGCACTATCACCATTTAACTGCCTATTTATTACAGTTCTGTTATTCTGTATAGATCCCGGTCAACAATGGTCTTCTATTGTACTCTATACTATCACATTCCATTTAATTTTCTTTTATCTTCCTTTTTGAATATCTTCAGATTTGGTGATTTATGTTACTGGGTAACAAAATGTCTTGTTTTCTGTTTTTGATTCTTTGTAACTGCTAAGTGTTGCTAATGTATGCTTTGGCAATGTAAGATGCACCTTATCATGCCAATAAAGCCCTTTGAATTGAATTGAATTGAGAGAGAGAGAGAGAGAGAGAGAGAGAGAGAGAGAGAGGTAGTATTTAGGTACCACAGCATGACCTGAGGGAGAGAGTCACCAAGAGAGAGAGAGAGAGAGAGAGAGAGAGAGAGAGAGGGAGAGAGAGAGGTAGTATTTAGGTACCACAGCATGACCTGAGGGAGAGAGACACCAAGAGAGAGAGAGAGAGAGAGAGAGAGAGAGAGGTAGTATTTAGGTACCACAGCATGACCTGAGGGAGAGAGTCACCAAGAGAGAGAGAGAGAGAGAGAGAGAGAGAGAGAGAGAGAGAGAGAAAGAGAGAGAGGTAGTATTTAGGTACCACAGCATGACCTGAGGGAGAGAGACAGAGAGAGAGAGAGAGAGAGAGAGAGAGGGAGAGAGAGAGGTAATATTTAGGTACTACAGCATGACCTGAGGGAGAGAGACACCGAGAGAGAGATGGAGAGAGAGAGAGAGAGAGAGGTAGTATTTAGGTACCACAGCATGACCTGAGGGAGAGAGACACCGAGAGATGGAGAGAGAGAGAGAGAGAGAGAGGTAATATTTAGGTACTACAGCATGACCTGAGGGAGAGAGACACCGAGAGAGAGAGAGAGAGAGAGAGAGAGAGAGAGAGAGAGAGAGGTAGTATTTAGGTACTACAGCATGACCTGAGGGAGAGAGACACCGAGAGAGAGAGGGAGAGAGAGAGCAGAGCAAATCTAAGCACATGCCTATTTGAGTGCGAGGGCGGGGCTTGAGGGAGCCTTATCAAATCTGAAACGTGAAATCCATAAATCCTGCTCTCAAAATAGATCATCTGCTGAAAGCGGAACGTTTCTCTGAGCTCACTGAAAATCACATTTTTAAAACACAAGTTCACAAGTTAAAGCATAACTTGTGACAATCCATGTCCAATATTCAACTGACACCAGTGTGATGTGGAAACCTGTCTCCAGTGCACAAACACACACTGAGAATGGACTTTACAGTGAAGTAGCAGACAATGGCTACGGTTACATGAGGCCTTTTAATTCGAAATGAAATCATTCGAATGAAATCATTCGCATTGATCGTTATTTCCTGCGAGTTTACAAGAGAAAATAGTATCCAATCTCAATCCTCTCTAACTCACTGCAGTCTTTCTGCGCATGCCCGTTTCACTTTTGACTGAAAAATGATGCCTCTAGATTAAAGAAAAGACACTGTGATGTTGACTTTTATGTAAATGTGCGCATTCGTTTCGTTATAGATCATGACTGCCCCGCAGCTAGCTTCACGTTAGCTTGCATGTAACGTTAAGGTAGCCACAACTAGCTAGCTAAAGTTAGCCATAGCCACCACAATAGCTAACGTTAACGCCAAACAAATCCGCTGCCTCCTCCCCACGGTGGTTTAACGTAACGCCAGCTCAGACTTTCCTCTAATCTCAGAAACCTTGCGGGACATGTATTGCATATTGCAAAAGTGGTTGATTTGTCATCATTTGAAACTGTCAACACTACAGCCCATAGAGCCACTCTGGAAGCTGCCATGTTTCGCCAGCTGCTGGGGCCGGATGTGTCTGACGCGGTTTGACGCGTTTGACGTATCCATGTGATTCCCCCTCCCTTCCTGAAGTGTGACAGAGCTCTTCCTCGAGAGGGAGAGCTGACAACGGGCATGCGCAGAAAGACCGCAGTGAGTTAGAGAGGATCGTAGAGGAAAATGCGTTCACATGTATAGAAAAATACTTCAATCGCATTGAGAAACGAACTACACCACCCCCTTACATCGAATTTGACTTCACATCGAATTGGCCGTTTTCATTCTGCTTTAGGTGTTTACAAGATAAATTTGAAGAGGATTGGGATCGAATTCTGAGTTAAAGAGGATTGAAACTGTCCATGTAAACGTAGCCATTGTGTGTCCAGCATGAAAACGTTTGAATTAGTGGAGCGAATTCAAGCGAAATTGTTTCACGTCATCAGTGAGTGATGCCAACAGTTATGCTACGATGTCACGTTATGATGTCATAATCTTATGTCATAATGGCATGATGTCGTAATGTGATGATGTCATAATAATGTCAGAGAGCAGGTGAAGGCAGACAGCTCTCTGCTGTGTGTGTGTGATGAGCAGGTGAAGGCAGACAGCTCTCTGCTCTGTGTGTGTGTGTGTGTGATGATCAGGTGAAGGCAGACAGCTCTCTGCTGTGTGTGTGTGTGTGTGTGTGTGTGTGTGTGTGTGTGTGTGTGTGTGTGTGTGATGAGCAGGTGAAGGCAGACAGCTCTCTGCTGTGTGTGTGTGTGATGAGCAGGTGAAGGCAGACAGCTCTCTGCTCTGTGTGTGATGATGAGCAGGTGAAGGCAGACAGCTCTCTGCTCTGTGTGTGTGTGATGAGCAGGTGAAGGCAGACAGCTCTCTGCTCTGTGTGTGTGTGTGGGTGTGTGTGTGTGTGTGTGTGTGTGTGTGATGAGCAGGTGAAGGCAGACAGCTCTCTGCTGTGTGTGATGAGCAGGTGAAGGCAGACAGCTCTCTGCTCTGTGTGTGTGTGTGATGAGCAGGTGAAGGCAGACAGCTCTCTGCTCTGTGTGTGTGTGTGATGAGCAGGTGAAGGCAGACAGCTCTCTGCTCTGTGTGTGTGTGGGTGTGTGTGTGTGTGTGTGTGTGTGTGTGTGTGATGAGCAGGTGAAGGCAGACAGCTCTCTGCTGTGTGTGATGAGCAGGTGAAGGCAGACAGCTCTCTGCTCTGTGTGTGATGAGCAGGTGAAGGCAGACAGCTCTCTGCTCTGTGTGTGTGTGTGTGTGTGTGTGTGTGTGTGTGTGTGTGTGTGTGTGTGTGTGTGTGTGTGTGTGTGTGTGTGTGTGTGATGAGCAGGTGAAGGCAGACAGCTCTCTGCTGTGTGTGTGTGTGTGATGAGCAGGTGAAGGCAGACAGCTCTCTGCTCTGTGTGTGATGAGCAGGTGAAGGCAGACAGCTCTCTGCTCTGTGTGTGTGTGTGTGTGTGTGTGTGTGTGTGTGTGTGTGTGTGTGTGTGTGTGTGTGTGTGTGTGTGTGTGTGTAATGTGTGTATATGTCTGTGTGTGTATTCATACGGGATGTGATTTTCCATTTTTCTGCTGTGTATGTGGATAAGTGTATGTACAGACTATGGATCTCCGACGCCTATGTGATACGCATCTGGATGTGTTGCCAGAGAGAGAGAGACAGAGGAGAGAGACGCATCTCGATGCGTTGCCAATAAATGTATGTATGTACGATGTATGATATGACCGGTTGGAATTTGATAGCACTACTAGCTGACGTAAGCAGACTGTCGATTTCGTCATGAATGGAGACAACATGGTTGAATTTGGATGTGAAATACCAAAGAAATGGGATTTTTGTGAATTTCCTGGCATACATTGTTAAAGGAACATGCCAGCAATATTAGGGAGATTCTCCTATTTGCCATATTCCTGATCGTAAAATGAGAATATAGATGCCTTTCTCAAAGAGGGGGGTCTTATGTTTTTTTTTTTTTTTTACCTTTTATTTATACAGGGGGAGTCTCACTGAGAGCAATGCTCTCTTTTTCAGGAGCGCCCTGTTCACATTCACACACACATTCATACCTGGAAGCTGCCCAGTACAACCACAGTCTGATCTGCTGGCCACTGAGCAGCTCCACTGGAGCGGTTGGGGGTTAAGGGCCTTGCTCAAGGGCACCTCAGTGGTGGTAATGAGGAAGGGGCAAGCGCTGCCTTTTCACTTTCCCCACCCAGATTTATCCTGCCGGTCCCGGGGATTGAACCGACGACCTTCCGGTCACAAGCTCGCTTCTCTAACCATTGGGCCACCACTGCCCCATGTTTACACACCGCGCTAGGGCTGGGCGATATGACCAAAATCTCATATCCCGATATAGGTCATTTCATATCCCGATAGCGATATATATCACGATATAGCATATTTTCTGTAAATTCAATTTATAGTTTATATAAAATGACCACATGGCCATTTATTTATGTAGCAGTTAAACCAGTACAAATGTTGTCAAACCTCACAAAGGATACATGCATTCACAATACAGATAAGCATGGCTATTCTTTACAACACAGATGATAATAATTAGTTGCAGGGCAGTAGAATGAAACACAAACTGAACCACACCACCAGTTCGATTTTCAAAGAGGACACTAGCATTTGCTATTGATGTGATTTAAGCACTAATTTGGAATCATATCTAAAAGCGGCCACTAGGCGGCAGTATTTCTTTAGTCAACGTCAAAATACCTACATGTTCAGTAGAAGAAGAATAAAAATGGTAGAAGAAGAACGTTAACCAACACAACTCACCCAGGGAAAGCTAAAGCTAACGATAGACGTTTTGTTGTCGGCCCTCAAGGGATTTCCTTGGGATGATGAGAGGATGGGAGGAGATGTTTTGCCAGGTTTAACGTTAGGAGGACACACGCAAATATGGATCAAACGCGGACTTAACACAGCACAAATGCCTGGGTAGAGGCGGACGGAGTGGAGGTAACATCTCCTTGCTCTTTAGCCTACTCACGGCTGATTTGTGCCACTTATAAAGGGACACAACGGGCTTGTTGACACAGAGTCTGGTGCATGTGTGGACTGTGGACGTGAGTAAAAAAGAAAACAGAATGAAGAAAGCACAGCGTCATCCAAATGACGGACAATATTGCCGTAAAGAGTGATTTGCAACACAACGATATAAACGATAGAGCATCATATCAGACGAAATACATTTTCTATCGTCCAGACGAAATATATCGTCATATCGCCCAGCCCTACACCGCGCCTGCACTATCGTTCTTCTTGTCTCTTTTGTTTTGTCAGTAACGTTAGTTGCCATGGTGCTTTTGAGGCGCTGTGTGCATACACTGCGCCAGGCGGCCATGTCTGGAAATAAGTTCCGCCTATTATGCGTTTACTTCGAAAATGATGAAATTTCTAGTCATTTTCAATTATTATTTCACAGCACATTATGCGCATTTTGCCGCTGTTGGAATGTGTATTTTTGGTGACAGAACGGGGGTATGCTGCTGTGCCCCCCAAAACAACAACAACAAAAACATCAATATAGCTGCAAGCAGCAATACTAGGGGTTCAAGCCTATTGCCCTCGAAGGGGCTGGAATATCTGTCATATCTGTCATTGGGCAAAATTTCAGGCATTGGCATGTG
>NC_139645.1:27363112-27365612 GCF_964638095.1 Poromitra crassiceps
CTAATACTCGGTCTTAACAAGTCTTTGTATAGTATGAGCTGCAGGATTAGAGGAAGCTCATTTCAAAGTGTTCCCAGTGGTTTGAGACGGTGGAGCGCGCCCCGCGAGGGCCCTGTGTGTGTGTGCCATGACGGTGGGGCCCTGTGTGTGTGTGCCATGACGGTGGGGCCCTGTGTGTGTGTGCCATGACGGTGGGGCCCTGTGTGTGTGTGTGCCATGACGGTGGGGCCCTGTGTGTGTGTGTGCCATGACGGTGGGGCCCTGTGTGTGTGTGTGCCATGACGGTGGGGCCCTGTGTGTGTGTGTGCCATGACGGTGGGGCCCTGTGTGTGTGTGCCATGACGGTGGGGCCCTGTGTGTGTGTGCCATGACGGTGGGGCCCTGTGTGTGTGTGTGCCATGACGGTGGGGCCCTGTGTGTGTGTGTGCCATGACGGTGGGGCCCTGTGTGTGTGTGTGCCATGACGGTGGGGCCCTGTGTGTGTGCCATGACGGTGGGGCCCTGTGTGTGTGTGTGCCATGATGGTGGGGCCCTGTGTGTGTGTGTGCCATGACGGTGGGGCCCTGTGTGTGTGTGTGCCATGACGGTGGGGCCCTGTGTGTGTGTGTGCCATGACGGTGGGGCCCTGTCTGTGTGTGCCATGACGGTGGGGCCCTGTCTGTGTGTGCCATGACGGTGGGGCCCTGTCTGTGTGTGCCATGACGGTGGGGCCCTGTCTGTGTGTGACATGACGGTGGGGCCCTGTGTGTGTGTGCCATGACGGTGGGGCCCTGTGTGTGTGTGTGTGCCATGACGGTGGGGCCCTGTGTGTGTGTGACATGACGGTGGGGCCCTGTGTGTGTGTGCCATGACGGTGGGGCCCTGTGTGTGTGTGCCATGACGGTGGGGCCCTGTGTGTGTGTGTGCCATGACGGTGGGGCCCTGTGTGTGTGTGCCATGACGGTGGGGCCCTGTGTGTGTGTGACATGACGGTGGGGCCCTGTGTGTGTGTGTGCCATGACGGTGGGGCCCTGTGTGTGTGTGTGCCATGACGGTGGGGCCCTGTGTGTGTGTGTGTGCCATGACGGTGGGGCCCTGTGTGTGTGTGCCATGACGGTGGGGCCCTGTGTGTGTGTGCCATGACGGTGGGGCCCTGTGTGTGTGTGCCATGACGGTGGGGCCCTGTGTGTGTGTGCCATGACGGTGGGGCCCTGTGTGTGTGTGCCATGACGGTGGGGCCCTGTGTGTGTGTGCCATGACGGTGGGGCCCTGTGTGTGTGTGCCATGACGGTGGGGCCCGGGGCTTACAATGAATACATCACCCGAGGCCTCACAGGCCTTTTTGTGTCGGCGTTTTCAAATACCAAGGTTGCACCTTTCCCAAGTCTCTGACAATACTGAAAATCCAAGGACAGCTACAAGCGGTTCAACTTTTTAAGAAAATGGCTCAATGCTTCAAAAGACTTTTTCACAAGCACAGAGCAACTAGCAGAACTCTCTCTGCTGATACAGAACACAAAGAGCAGGTCATGTGTGGCCACAAGGCCAATCACAGGTCACGCTGTGCACTAGGGCATTCACAGACTAGTCGACTAGTCGACTAGTCGACTAGTAAAACCACTAGTCGACACTGTGCTTAGTAGTCGACTAGTCGTTTTAGCAAAAAAAAAAATATATCTTTCTTTAAGAAAGAACATACATGGACTATCATATCCCATATCCCCCACAAAAGAACATCAAAACACAACAAAACAAAACAAGAAAACTGCATAAAATACACAATAATCCAAGAACAAACAAGACTATTGGACAAACAACCAAACAAAAACAATGCATTCAAAGTAAATACATAGATCTTGCCCTGTTGGCAGCTAGGAAATGCATAGCTTTAAATTGGAAAGCATCCAATCCCCCAGCTGTAGTTCACTGGTGGAATGAACTCTCAAGCTACCATACGTTGGATAACATTTACTACAAGAAATTTACTACAAGAATCAGATTCTTAGACATCCCCAAAATATGGCAACCACATACAGAGTTTGACTTTAAGAACTTTTTACCCCAGTGTCATTAGGCTTATCAGGATAGGAGCTGAATGCATTGTTTTTGTTTGGTTGTTTGTCCAATAGTCTTGTTTGTTCTTGGATTATTGTGTATCTTATGCAGTTTTCTTGTTTTGTTTTGTTGTGTTTTGATGTTCTTTGTGGGGGATATGGGATATGATAGTCCATGTATGTCGTGTAAATACCTCATGTTCTTTCTTAAAGATTAAAAAAAAAAAAAAAATTTTTTTTTTTTTTTTTTTAATAAATTAAAAACGGTTAGTCGACTAGTCGACTACCTTTAGGGACGACTAGTCGACTAGTAAAATTCACTAGTCGTGAATGCCCTACTGTGCACTTGATATGAGATGTTACCATCAGGCAGGAGGTACAGGGTACCACACCCTCTCAGTACTGCATATGAGCTGTTACCATCAGGCAGGAGGTACAGGGTACCACACCCTCTCAGTACTGCATAT
>NC_139645.1:27368112-27375612 GCF_964638095.1 Poromitra crassiceps
TATATCTTCCTGTTTCGATTGCCAATTTGTGGTCACTGAGCCTGTACCTGGTGAGGATCTGTCTCTGCTTCCTATCTCTGACGGTAGAGAGATATTCTGCAAGTTTGTAATCTCTGTTTAGGGCCAGATAACATTGTAATCTACTTTGGCTTTTTGTTTCTTCTTTCCAATGATCTAAATAGGTTTCTTTACATTGCTTTATAATTGGGTTGACTCTGATTGTTGTTTGGGAAGCAGGGCTGGTGTGAGCCTGGTCAGAGTGTGTCTGAGGAGGGGCAGTTAGTCTCAGCACCAGCTCACATAGGGGGCTCTTTTCTGGGCTCAGCTCTTGGGTTTGGAGGGCTTTGAAGTGGAGGGTGTCTGGGGGGCTGGATCTGAGGTGAGTAAAGAATTTGAGTGCTCTCTTTTTAATGTTAATGATCAGTGGGTATCGGCCTAATTCTGCTCTACACGCATTTGTTGGGGTATTTCTGTGGACGCGTAAGATGTATCTGCAGAACTCTGCATGTAGAGATTCTGTTGGGTGTTTGTCCCATTGAGTGTAGCTATGAAGGAGTGGACCCCAGACTTCACTACCGTACAGCGCAATAGGCTGGATGACACTATCAAATATTTTAATCCAGATTTTAATTGGAATTTGGAAATTATAAAATTTTCTCTTAATTGCATTTAGAGCTCTTCGAGCTTTTTCTTTTAGTGCATTCACTGCCATGTTGAAACTCCCTGATGCTGATATGGTTATACCAAGGTAGGTATAACTCATACTGTGTTCGATGATACAGTTATTTATGGTGAACTGGTATTTGTTCTCCTGACATCTTGGGCGTTTTTGAAAAATCATGACATTTGTTTTCTTCATATTTATAGCCAGGGCCCAGTTCTGACAGTATTGTTCTACTATGTCCAGCAGGTGCTGTAGTCCTTGTTCAGTAGAAGATAGTAGGACAAGGTCATCAGCATAGAACAGAGACTTGACCTCTTTATCTAAGAGGGAGAGGCCAGGAGCAGCACATTGATCCAACTGAACAGCAAGTTCATTTATATACACATTAAATAAAGTCGGGCTTAAGTTGCAACCTTGACGAACTCCTCTTCTCTGGGTGAATAACTCAGTTTGTCTGTCTCCTATTTTAACCGCACACATATTTTCCAGATACATTGATTTGATCAGATCATCCATTTTGCCCCCGATACCACAATTTAAAAGTCTATAATAGAGCCCTTCGTGCCAAATAGAATCGAAAGCTTTCTTGAAATCAATAAAACAAGTGAATATCTTACCATTTTTTGTTTGGTGTACGTGTTTGTTAATTAAAGTGTGAAGGGTATATACATGGTCGGTGGTGCGGTGTTTTGGAAGGAAGCCAATTTGATTTCTACTCAAGATGGAGTGTTCGTCAAGGAAATCTAGTATCCTTTTGTTTAGAATACTACAGAATAATTTACCTAGACAACTGCTGACACAGATGCCACGGTAGTTATTAGGGTCTGATTTGCCACCACCCTTATGAATTGGGGAAATTAGCCCTTTGCCCCAGATATTAGGAAAACATCCTGATTTTAGTACAATATTGAATAATTTCAACACTGCACCCTGCATCTCTGGGGTGCTGCATTTGAGCATTTCATTTTTAATGCTGTCTGCACCACAAGCTTTTCTTGGCCGGAGAGATTTTGTCTGTGTGGTCAATTCTTCCCAAGTAATTGGGAAATCAAGGGGGTTTTGGTTGTCTTTAATTGTTTCTTCTAATTTTTTTAGTTTGTCTTTTATAATACATTGATCTGAATTAATTGGTATGTCTTTGTACAGATTTTCAAAATGTGCTCTCCAGATGTTACCATTTTGGATGGGTAATGCTTGTGGTTGTCTTGTGTTGAAGTTGTTCCACATGTCCCAGAATTGGTTTTGGTTAATGGCGTTCTCAATATCTTCAAGTTTTTTGTGTGTATAATTTCGTTTTTTGTCTCTAATTGTGTGTTTATATTTGCTTAGAATTTCATTGTACCTAATGCGTAAGGCTGGGTTGTTTGGTTGGCGATGTTTTTCATTTGATATTTTTCTCAGGTCTTTTCTGATGGTCTTGCATTCCTCATCAAACCATTTGTCAGTGGTTTGCCTTTTAACAGGCTTCCGTTTTTGTTTTATGAGGTCAGCTTTAATAGCTGCCTTATGGAATATGATATTTATATCATTGATTGCCTTGTTTACACCATCTCTGGTAGGGACATAGTCATTTTGGGCATATGTAGATATGTCAGTCACCAGCTCAGGTGAGTTCAAGGCCATCATGAATTTGTCTCCACTGTTTGGGGCCCATCTGTAGGTAGGGTGTAATTTATACAGATTACTGGGTTCCCTTTTTGTGTCACTAATTTGACCTGAGAGTTTAAGGAAGACGTTTATTTGGTTGTGGTCTGAGAGGGGAGATTGTTGTCTGACAGTGAATGCACTGATAGTGGAGGGGTCCATGTCGGTGATTGCATAGTCTACTACACTGGACCCAAGAGCTGAGGAGTATGTGAATCTCCCTAAAGAGTCCCCTCTGAACCTACCGTTAACTATGTACAGGCCTAAGGCCCGACAAAGATGCACTACCTCCCTGCCACTTTGGTTTATTACAGAGTCAAGGCTGTTTCGATGCGTGGTGGTTGGTGTGGTAAACAGGGAGGAGTGACCAAACACATGGTTGTTGCCCTGTGGGTCAATGATATCAGGTTCAATTCCTGTTCGTCCATTCAGATCTCCAGTTAGAATCACGTTTCCCTGGGCCTGGAAATAAGTGATTTCTGAATGGAGAGTTTCAAAAATATCCTCTTCAAAATAAGGAGAATCTACTGGGGGTATATAAATCGCACAGAGGTATAGATCCCTGTCAGTTATGCCCAGGGTTTGATCTAACCTTAACCAAATGTGTGATTTACCCTGTTTCACTGGTGAGATCTGGTGGCAAAGATCTTCTTTATACCACACCAAGATTCCACCCGATGTTCTGCCCTTGCGTACATTTTGTAATTTCATAGATGGCACCATGACTTCATTATATCCTGGAGGACAGTGAGTGAGCAGATCATTTTGACACCATGTTTCTGTCAAGATAATGACATCAACGTCTTTGATAGATTCAATGAATTCAGGGTTTCCACTCTTCAGCTCAAAGGTCGACGAGTGGAGACCCTGGATATTCCAGCAGCTTATATGAAATGAGCGCATCAAAAACAATCAAAATGGACCTGTAGAGTGAGACAAATATTAAACACCTTCAACTATCTATCATTTACAATACTGAGTAATAATAATACTTTGATATTAATTCTATGGAGACATTTTAACTAATACTACCACTATTGACTACTATTATTATTACTACTACTAACAATACATTTCCATGTTGTTCTATTATTAAAGTGGTAAATGTGCATCTTAGCTGAACAGAAGTCGGGTGCACAGGGTGTGCAGCATCTCCCTGATGTCTCCCAGTTCAGAGGTAGCACGGGG
Organism: Poromitra crassiceps; assembly: GCF_964638095.1. Lineage (NCBI taxonomy): Eukaryota > Metazoa > Chordata > Actinopteri > Beryciformes > Melamphaidae > Poromitra > Poromitra crassiceps. The sequence goes on from NC_139645.1 coordinate 27,371,609, forward strand.
AGGCCCTGTGGCAGTAGGCTGGGCCACAACTGCTGCATAGCTCCGCTGTTGTGGGTAGGGAGGGGGACCAGCAGCTGTTACCGCTGCATAGCTTCGCTGCTGTTGGTGGTTAGGGGGACAAGGGGCCGGTGCTCCTGCATATCGCTGCTGCTGATGCTGCACGGGGGGGTTGTGGGCAGGGGCTGAGGAGGAGGAAGGTAGGCTCCTCTGGTTATGCTCCACAGTGGTGAGGTGGTGGGCACGTGGGGAGTGGGAGGTCCAGGCAGAGCTGTCATGTCTCCTCGTTGCAGGGGGGGTGATCCTGGGGTGGTGATGGGGAGGAGGAGGTCTGGCATGGCCTCTGAGACTTGTATTAGAGGAGGGGGTGGGGGGGCTGCGTCCCAGAGCAGTGTCTTTGAGGGTCTTTGCAAATATCTTGACACTCTCTTTATATAGATGGAGTCCATCATAGAGGTCCCAGGTGCCAATGTTTGAGTGGAGGGCCAAGTGCACATTGGGTAAGGTGGCACATCCTCTTCTGATCTCCATATTAATGTCATGTATGACATGAGGAGGGATGTCTGTCCGAGGCAGCAGTGTGGAGACTACAATACGGCTGTCAGGGAACTCCCTGCTGGCCTGCACTGCCATCTTCCTCACTGCCTCGGCAGTGTCCCTACGGAGGCTGTGCAGGTCATTTGTCCCTGTGTGGATCAGCAGGTATTGAGGGCTCCTGAAAGTCTCCTTTTTCAACAGCTTCATTGCGTGGCCTGTGGTGCTGCAGCGTTTAGACAGCACTTTCATACCGGGAAAAAGTTTGTTCGTGTCCAGGAATTTCCCATTCGAGTCAGCCAGCAGGACCACCTGTGGGGCTTGCTCTTTAAGCTGAGTGGAGGAAGGTTGGGATGTGTTGGCAGCTTGCTGTGTGGATGTGTCAGGGGGTGCCTGGGTGTTGGGCTGGGTGCAGGGCAGCGGGGGTGGGACAGAGACACAGCAGGGGTTTGGGACACTGACAGGGAGGGTCTGTGTTTCCCTATGTGTCATTGTGGGGACTAAGGAGAGTTGGTCTGTCAGGTGTTGGATTTGCCTGCTGAAGCTCCTTTCTCTCTTCTCAGCATCATCCTTCACTTTGGCTAACTGAGCACGGAGCACACTGTTCTCCTGTTTGAGTTCCTCCACACTTCCTCTGACGTCAGATGCTAAGGTCTGATTGTCTCTCTTGAGCTGTTGGAGCTCCTCTTTAAGTTGCTGCACAGTGTTGTCTGGGGGGTCAGACAGCCTGGCCTGGGTGTCTCTCCTGAGCTGTTGTAGCTCCTCTTTTAGCTCCTGCACAGTGTTGTCTGGGGGGTCAGACAGCCTGGCCTGGGTGTCTCTCCTGAGCTGTTGTAGCTCCTCTTTTAGCTCCTGCACAGTGTTGTCTGGGGGGTCAGACAGCCTGGCCTGGGTGTCTCTCTTGAGCTGTTGGAGCTCCTCTTTTAGCTCCTGCACAGTGGTGTCTGGGGGGTCAGACAGCCTGGCCTGGGTGTCTCTCTTGAGCTGTTGGAGCTCCTCTTTAAGTTGTTGCACAGTGTTGTCTGGGGGGTCAGACAGCCTGGCCTGGGTCAGCTCTTTGAATTCAGCAAAGTCCAGCTCCAGCAGGGCCACACACTCCTTCAGTTGGTTGGTGGAACTGGCAGGTGTGGGAGGGGCAGAGATGGAGAGAGTGGTGTGGTTCTCTACTGGGCTCTCCTCGTCTTTACTGCCAGAGGGGAAATTGCTCCTCATGGTGTCCACTTCCACTTTCAGCAGGGGAAAAGTCTCTTCAAAGGACTCCAGGTTGGCCTCATTCCCCTGGATCATGACTTTTCCTTTGGTGTAATATGTGATGGTAAGCAGAGGGTCATCTTTGTCAAGGTGTGCATCTTTACAGATCTTCAGTCTGCTTCCCGAGCCGATGCCCTCACTGAATACATGTGCATATTTACTGCACAGAGTGTCTTTCCAGAAATAGATTTGGTCAGTGAAGAATATGAAGTTGTTCTTCTTCCTTCCTTCTTGGTGTTGGGCGTAGTCAGTGAAGAGGACCTCTGGGTTTTCCTGCAGTGTTTTCTCCTTATGTTTCTCTTTAGCTGCTGCACTCTTACATGTGGCAGGGTACTCAACTTCCCTGCTGCCCACTCTGGGGGCTGTGCTGTGCTTAGTCGCCTGCTGATTGGTTCCCATAGTGCCCACTTTTTAACTCCAAGGGGAGCTAGACTAACTGGTTACTTTGCTAGCTTTTCTACCCTACAAGCACTGGCAAAAAAAAAAAAAAAAAAAAGTTTACAGTTGATCAGGTTACCAGCAAGGATCAGGATCAGTGGCAGGTACCCTCTCTCTCTCTCTCTCTCTCTCTCTCTCTCTCTCCATCCCTCTCTCTCTCTCTCTCTCCATCTCTCTCTCTCCATCCCTCTCTCTCTCTCTCTCTCTGTCTGTGTCTCTCTCTCCCTCTCTCTCTCTCTCTCCCTATCTCTCTCTCTCCATCTCTCTCTCTCTCTCTCTCTCTCTCTCTCTCTCTCTCTCTCTCTCTCTCTCTCTCTCTCCATCCCTCTCTCTCTCTCTCTCTCCATCTCTCTCTCTCCATCCCTCTCTCTCTCTCTCTCTCTGTCTGTGTCTCTCTCTCCCTCTCTCTCTCTCTCTCCCTATCTCTCTCTCTCTCTCCATCTCTCTCTCTCTCTCTCTCTCTCTCTCTCTCTCATCCCTCTCTCTCTCTCTCTCTCCATCCCTCTCTCTCTCTCTCTCCCCATCTCTCTCTCTCCATCCCTCTCTCTCTCTCTCTCTCTGTCTGTGTCTCTCTCTCCCTCTCTCTCTCTCTCTCCCTATCTCTCTCTCTCCATCTCTCTCTCCATCCCTCTCTCTCTCTCTCTGTCTGTGTCTCTCTCTCTCTCCATCCCTGCTCTCTCTCTCTCTCTCTCTCTCTCTCTCCATCCCTCTCTCCCTCTCTCTCTCTCTCCGTCCCTCTCCTCTCTCTCTCATCTCTCTCTCCATCTCTCTCCATCTCTCTCTCTCTCTCCATCCCTCTCTCTCTCTCTCTCTCTCTCTCTCTTCTCTCCTCTCTCTCTCTCTCTCTCTCTCTCTCCTCTCTCTCTCTCTCTCCATCCTCTCTCTCTCTCTCTCTCCATCTCTCTCTCTCCATCCCTCTCTCTCTCTCTCTCTCTGTCTGTGTCTCTCTCTCCCTCTCTCTCTCTCTCTCTCTCTCTCTCCCTATCTCTCTCTCTCCATCTCTCTCTCCATCCCTCTCTCTCTCTCTCTGTCTGTGTCTCTCTCTCTCTCCATCCCTCTCTCTCTCTCTCTCTCTCTCTCTCTCTCTCTCTCTCTCTCTCTCTCTCTCTCTCTCTCTCTCTCTCTCAGCTCATTAACTCTAGGAGGTCAACACAGTGACTAACGTAATGATTTGTTCAGACACATCACATGCTCACTTAACAGATCCTGAAGTGAGTAAACGCTCATTTGGGCAGAAGGATCACAAGGGATCCCCGGGACAAAGCAGGCCAGGTGACCTACAGGATTCAGCATCTTCTCAAACGTCACATTCAAGCACTTTGAAGCTTTGAAGATGAGCCTTTTCAGGTTGTCAAGCACCTTTCAGTCCTACAACTCCCATCATCACGTTCTTCGTGGTCATCTTCACACTTTGGCTCGCTTGACCGCCACCCATCAAGCGGCCTGAATAACGGAGAGCAAGCCTGTGCATTATATATTCACTGCCTTGAGTCCATCAAGTGGGCTCAGGTGCTGAGACAGACGAAGATGAGAGAAGATTCAAGAGGATAAACACATCATCACTTAGGTCATCGGTGCTTACAGTAACTCCAACTTATTCAGAACGCTGCAGTCAGGGTCCAGACGAAAACTACGAAAAAACCACCAGATCACACCACTGGCTACTAGGGATGGGCAATGAATTTTGAATTTTCGAATAATCGTTTTTATGATCAAGATCGACTTTTATTATTGAAAGTCGAAAATCGTTTATTGACACTCTTTGTCTTAAAAATTACGTACGT
>NC_139645.1:27380612-27390612 GCF_964638095.1 Poromitra crassiceps
ATGGACCATAAAGCAGCATCCTCTAGAAATGTATTTTCTCAACAAGCTGGGCCCGGTGACAAAATCCACTTGCAGGCTCAACCCCTCATTTCACAAGCGATCAGAGGAGAAATATCCACAGCAGCATTGATATTATACTAGGCGTGCTCGATTCCTAGGCTCACTCGTGCGGCCTCGCCCACAGCTCAGCTGCTGCGTGGCCTCGCCTGCCCTATTGGCACATGGTTGTGTGTGTGTGTTGCTCACAAAATGTTATTGCCCTTAAGTTTACATGCGCGCGGGTGTGTGTGTGTGTGTGCCCCCTTATGACATCACTAATGACATCATCAGTCTTATGACATCATCAGTGATGTCACAATGACTCCCTTTGTGTGTGTCCCTTATGACATCACTGATGACATCATCAGTGGGGGAGCGGGGTGTGCCCCCTTATGATGTGATGTCACAATGCCACAATGTGTGTGTGTGTGTGTGTGTGTGTGTGTGTGTGTGTCCCCTTATGACATCACTGATGACATCATCAGTGGGGGAGCGGGGTGTGCCCCCTTATGATGTGATGTCACAATGCCACAATGTGTGTGTGTGTGTGTGTGTGTGTGTGTGTGCGTGTGTGTGTGTCGCCTTATGACATCACTGATGATATCATCAGTGGGACAAAAATGTGAACAGAGAACAAACAGAACCCACATTGCCAAATGTATAGAGATATAGATTTTATCATTTTACGAAATGTTTATGGGAAAAAGAATGGTACATGAATTCCCTTGGTTCATATGCTTAAACCAGAAGTGGGTGTGACTTTGGTGCGACTCTATTCAAATACCTGGTTTCCAAACAGGTTGAATCCATTGATGGCCTCCAGCGCCGCTTTAGCCAGACCCACGGAGCTGCAGAGAGAAGACGCAGAGACCGATCATCAACAGTAAGAAGTGCTGCTCTGCCGGGCCCCTAAATCAGTGCTTTTCAAAGTGGGGGCCCCCAGGACCCCCGAGGGGGGCCTCAGCAAATTAATGGATATCTTTAAAAAAAAACATCTTTATGGGGAAGGAAATGATTCAGTTATATTTGTTACTCCTACAGTGTAATAAATAAAGATATATTTTTACTATTATTTTATAATTATTTTTTAGTGTAGTTGGCATCCCTTATGTTGCAGTCCCGCCTCCTTCTGAATTCATCCATGTATACATCCCTGTATCTGTGTCGAGTTCAAACCGACAGGAAACAACAGGAGATGAGCCAGGTTTCAAACGGTTCCTTAGCAACACAATTCCATGAAAACCGTCTATATTGAAAAGTGTCTGGAAAAAGCAATAGGGCGGTGTGCAGCAGGCCAGACGGGGGGGGGGCCTGAGTGGATGGTTTGAATCTCACCCGGCTATCTGTAAGCATTCAATAGAACTGATGGCTCCTTGGATCGCAGCCTACTGTAGATAATGGATCTCTTTAAAAAAAAAAAATACGTATATTGAATTTCACAGCGGCTGGCTAGCGTGATTGCGACGCAGACAAAAATGTGAATCAATTTCAGCGCCATTCTGTTTCCCTTTCTGCCCCCGCCAAGCCCAAGCTCTCCCCAGAGGAGAGGAGACTGAGAGGGGGGGAGAAGGAGGAGGAGGAGGAGGAGGAGGAGGAGGAGGAGGAGGAGGAGGAGGAGGAGGAGGAGGAGGAGGAGGAGGAGAAAAGAAAAGTTGGTCGCCTGGAGATCCTGCTGACATCTCAAAATGTGTTCAATACCATTAGGGGAGTCCAAATCAATGTGGAAGAAATACACAGGGCGGAGGGCTAATTCAGCCTGGAACAGAGCTCACAGACACACACACACACACACACACACACACACACACACACACACACACACACACAGACACACACACACACACACACACACACACAGAGACACAGACACAGACACAGACACAGAGACACAGAGACAGACCGACACACACACACACACACACACACACACACACACACACACACACACGTTTACATATCTTAGTGAGGACATTCATTGATATGATGCGTTCTCCAGTGGTTCCCAAACTGGGGTACCCCTAGGGGTACGTGGAGTTCCCAAACTGGGGTACCCCTAGGGGTACGTGGAGGTACTACAGGGGGGACTTGAGAGAAAGGGGGAAATAAATGTGTTCACGAGACACTAATTGCAAATCTTTCACTCCCACTTCTCATTAAGTAATGTTCTATTCTTCAAAAAGTGGCTTATCATGCATTCATTGCATCATTATGCATTGTGCTTTTCTCTTGCAGTTTTCTAAGCAAAATGTTGTAGTCGGGTACTTGGATGGGGGTACGTGGATTCAGAGATCAGGGAAATCGGGTACGGAAGCAAAACATGTTTGAGAGCCACTGCTGCCGTCAAAGTCCTCCCGTCTTTGAGCATCTTTAAAGTCAAGCTGAACCCAAAAATGACTTTTCTTTTCTTTTAGTTCAAATACCTGGGTATGCAGTGCACCTATTTAATAATATATGCCAAAAAAAAATCACACAAATATTATTTCTTTAGTTTTTCACACTTTTTCACATCAAAAGTTCATTTTTCAAGATTTCATTGATAACCAGTGTTGGGGGTAACTCATTACAAAAGTAACATATTACATGTAATATATTACTTTTAGCAGTAACTCAGTAATATAACTTATTACTTCTAGGATTTCAGTAATATTATACCAGTTACTTTGTCAAGTAACTCAAGTTACAAATTTAGTTATTATATTTTAAATCAAAGCACATATTTAAATCCTTTCCTAATCAAACTGTGTGTTTTTATGCAAATAACCATATAAGTGACAATAACAAAGGAAAAGGATAACATTTAGAATTTTGGATTGTTTACACTGACTTCAAGACGGTTGAAATTATTTCTCGGGATGGTTCCAGGGCGGTGATGTCATTCTGCTACTGCTGTTATTACAGTGAACGTAATGCAAAAGTAGTGTAAAAAGTAACAGGTTACTCTACACAGACAGTAATATTGTAAAGTAACTTATTACTTTCAAATGAAAGTAACTAGTAATATGTAGTATATTACATTTTGAAAGTAACTTGCCCAACACTGTTGATAACAGCAATCTACAGTTTGCTGACGTCACCTAGTACTATCACATTTCTACCCCATTTCAACCAATCATATCACGACATGCAGCTGTCAATCAAATCTTCATTTCAGGATAATTTTCTCTTACAAATGAAGTAGAAAATGGCACCTAGTGCCATGATTGACCAATGCCAAAGCCAGTCGACAGAATTGTCAAATCAAATCATCGACACCGTATATGGTCCGCCTCTCAATTTGTTTTCAGTCTGAAACGGACTCAGATGCACGTGACGAACGGGTTCACCTCGACTTTAAAGGCTCTTTAGTGGAGCAGATTAAAGAAACATCAGTCACATCTGGGAAGAAGTACCAACATTGGCACAATGATCAAACCTATAACCATATAAAAATCAAGATTTGTCCTAGATGGCCGCTATTTCCAACCCAAAAATACTATTTTTGGGGCAGCTTTGTGTCGAATTGTGCAATATGAATGATCTTGCTATCATCAAACCATAAAATGACAATTTCACGATTTCTACGGTGGAAACGATGCGCCATGGGCGCAACATGTTGTGGGATTTATGACATCACTGATGATGTCACTGATGATGCCAACATGGCAACATGATGGCAACGTGAAATGCATGGTTTTTGAATGGAGTTTGGTTACCTGAAGGTTAATCAGACAGCGGAAGATTCACTTAATCCATTTCCACTGCACTAAATGGCAGTGTATTGATACACCAACGTTTCCACCTCCCCCAGCGTAAAAACTTTTTTTTGCGATATTTCGAGTTTTTCTTTTTTAAATCTTGCAATGTTTCCACTCTGGTTTTTAATGCGCAAATCTAAAATGCGGATAAAAAATGCACACACACACACACACACACACACACACACACACACACACACACACACACACACACACACACACACACACACACACTCGAGTAAATGTGCAACAATGGTCGGTAGGTAGGCTATAGCTACTGTGTACATGTGGGCTTGGAGAAAGGCGATCGATTTTCTGCTGCTGAGCATAGAGCTGAGAGGCTGTCAGCACCTCACACAGGCACACACACACACACACGCACACATACACACGCGCGAGCACACACACACACATACACACGCGTGCACGTGCACACAGACACACACACACACAGGATGCTTTGGGGAGGGAAATATGAGGTGAAACGTAGAGGGGAAGTTAGGAAACAGCAACACAACAGCAGTACGATGCAATAGTTCCTGCTGTCGACAGTTGGAGCGGAAGAGAGACAGAGAGAGAGAGAGAGATGGGGGAGAGCGAGGGAGACAGACAGATGGAGAGAGAGAGAGAGAGAGAGAGAGAGAGAGAGAGAGAGAGACAAATAGAGAGAGAGAGGGGAGAGAGACAGAGAGAGAGAGTGAGAGAGAGAGAGAGAGAGAGAGAGAGAGAGAGAGAGAGAGAGAGAGAGAGAGGGGAGAGCGAGGGAGAGAGAGAGAGAGAGAGATGGGGAAACAGTTGCTGTGGACTTTAAGTCAAGTGCATCTAGCTAAATCTACCAACCAAACATGATCAATAAACAAAATTGAACAGAGTTTAAATAAGAAAGGAAACAATAAAGGAAACACAAGGTAGAGTCGATTTGAGCAAAAAAAAAAGAATAATAATAATAATATTCTACAGCCTAGACACCCCAACCTTGACCCTAAGTAAGTGCACACTGGCCCTCTGGAACCACAGCCTCTCTGCACACTGACCCTCTGGGACCACAGCCTCTCTACCCACTGGCCCTCTAGGACCACAGCCTCTCTGCCCACTGGCCCTCTAGGACCACAGCCTCTCTGCCCACTGGCCCTCTAGGACCACAGCCTCTCTACCCACTGGTCCTCTAGGACCACAACCTCTCTGCCCACTGGTCCTCTAGGACCACAACCTCTCTGCCCACTGGCCCTCTAGGACCACAGCCTCTCTACCCACTGGTCCTCTAGGACCACAACCTCTCTGCCCACTGGCCCTCTAGGACCACAACCTCTCTACCCACTGGCCCTCTAGGACCACAGCCTCTCTACCCACTGGCCCTCTAGGACCACAGCCTCTCTGCCCACTGGCCCTCTAGGACCACAGCCTCTCTACCCACTGGTCCTCTAGGACCACAACCTCTCTGCCCACTGGTCCTCTAGGACCACAACCTCTCTGCCCACTGGCCCTCTAGGACCACAGCCTCTCTACCCACTGGTCCTCTAGGACCACAACCTCTCTGCCCACTGGCCCTCTAGGACCACAACCTCTCTACCCACTGGCCCTCTAGGACCACAGCCTCTCTACCCACTGGTCCTCTAGGACCACAACCTCTCTGCCCACTGGCCCTCTAGGACCACAACCTCTCTGCCCACTGGCCCTCTAGGACCACAACCTCTCTGCCCACTGGTCCTCTAGGACCACAGCCTCTCTACCCACTGGCCCTCTAGGACCACAGCCTCTCTACCCACTGGCCCTCTAGGACCACAGCCTCTCTACCCACTGGTCCTCTAGGACCACAACCTCTCTACCCACTGGTCCTCTAGGACCACAACCTCTCTACCCACTGGTCCTCTAGGACCACAACCTCTCTACCCACTGGCCCTCTAGGACCACAGCCTCTCTACCCACTGGTCCTCTAGGACCACAACCTCTCTACCCACTGGTCCTCTAGGACCACAACCTCTCTACCCACTGGCCCTCTAGGACCACAGCCTCTCTACCCACTGGTCCTCTAGGACCACAACCTCTCTACCCACTGGTCCTCTAGGACCACAACCTCTCTACCCACTGGCCCTCTAGGACCACAGCCTCTCTACCCACTGGCCCTCCTCTGGGACCACAGCCTCTCTGCCCACTGGCCCTCTAGGACCACAACCTCTCTACCCACTGGCCCTCTGGACCACAGCCTCTCTGCCCACTGGCCCTCTAGGACCACAGCCTCTCTACCCACTGGCCCTCCTCTGGGACCACAGCCTCTCTGCCCACTGGCCCTCTAGGACCACAACCTCTCTACCCACTGGCCCTCCTCTGGGACCACAGCCTCTCTGCCCACTGGCCCTCTAGGACCACAGCCTCTCTACCCACTGGCCCTCCTCTGGGACCACAGCCTCTCTACCCACTGGGCCTCTAGGACCACAGCCTCTCTACCCACTGGGCCTCCTCTAGGACCACAGCCTCTCTACCCACTGGCCTCCTCTGGGACCACAGCCTCTCTACCCACTGGCCCTCCTCTGGGACCACAGCCTCTCTACCCACTGGGCCTCTAGGACCACAGCCTCTCTACCCACTGGGCCTCCTCTAGGACCACAGCCTCTCTACCCACTGGCCCTCCTCTGGGACCACAGCCTCTCTACCCACTGGGCCTCTAGGACCACAGCCTCTCTACCCACTGGGCCTCCTCTAGGACCACAGCCTCTCTACCCACTGGCCCTCTAGGACCACAGCCTCTCTACCCACTGGCCTCCTCTGGGACCACAGCCTCTCTACCCACTGGCCCTCCTCTGGGACCACAGCCTCTCTACCCACTGGCCCTCCTCTGGGACCACAGATCCCTGCTCGTCTGGTCCACATCTTGTTTACAAGCTAACGTGTTGAATCTTCCCAGATGACAGCTCTCGCATTTGCAACCGCATGCTAATGGCTGTTAGGCAATCGCAAGCACACGTCTAATGACAGTAATTGTAATAGCCGGCAGTGGGGGAAAGACAGTGCCTCTTCACTACATTACATTTGTTATCTTTTCCTTGTGGATATCTTGGCAAGCTGCTGCCAACAGCCTGGCTTTGTTGCAGGGGGAAAAACAGACTTTGTGGAGATAAGGAACGGCAGAAATTGAGGATCCGTATCGAGACACTAGAGGCCAGTTTGACCTTGGAGGATAAATCGGTTAGTAACAACTCTGACGTCACTGGCTGAAGACAGTGGACTACCGCGGGGATGACATATTTTTGTAGGCTTACCCAGAAGTCCCTGCACTTCCTGGTTCTCACGGGTAAAAGGCAATGGGATTTTTTTTGTATGGGAATTTGTGTTACATGCATGACATAACGTCTGTGGTTAACAAAGGTTTATGAAACAGATCATCTTCCACAAATCTTTTAGGACTTTTGAAGCATTTTCTGAAAATCGTTTACGCATCAAAAATCCTAAAAGTGGTCCTCATTTGTGAAGGTTATCTTGCTGAAAGGCAAACTTTGCTGTTTCATAAACTTGCATGAACTATGATGGTGTTACGTGAATCCATGTGGAGGTTATGGTAAGCACCTTTTTGTGATTGGCCATGGCGATTGCCACACCCCCTTTTGGCTAGTGGGCGTGGAAAGTTAATCAGTTCGTCATTGGCCCATGACCAACCTTCCTACAAAGTTTAGTGGAAATCCGTTGGTAACGTTTTGAGATATCCTGCTGACAGACAGACAGGCAGGCAGGCAGGCAGACAGACAGACAGACAGACAGACAGACAGGCAGGCAGACAGGCAGGCAGGCAGGCAGGCAGGCAGACAGACAGACAGACAGACAGACAGACAGACAGGCAGGCAGACAGGCAGACAGGCAGGCAGGCAGGCAGACAGGCAGACAGACAGACAGACAGACAGACAGACAGGCAGACAGACAGAGAGACAGACAGACAGACAGACAGACAGACAGAGGTAAAACATAACTTCTCTTCAACTCAACAATGGATCAGTAATAAATAACGACTATAGCCAGTTTCACTCCAGCTGAACCCTAGTGTGTCCATTTATTTTAGCCTGTTTTGCTGGATTTCTGTGTGTGTGTGCATGTGCGTGCGTGTGTGTGTGTGTGTGTGTGTGTGTGAGTGCGTGCATGTATGTTTGCGCATGTGTGCGTGCGTGTGTGTGTGTGTGTGTGTGTGTGTGCGTGCGTGTGTGTGTGTGTATGTTTGCGTGTGTGTGTGCATGTGTGTGTATGTTTGCGCATGTGTGCGTGCGTGTGTGCGTGTGTGTGTGTGTGCATGCGTGCGTGCGTGCGTGTGTGTGTGTGTGTGTGCGTGCGTGCGTGCGTGTGCGTGTGTGTGTGTGTGTGTGTTGCTACAGACCTGGAGTGCAGCTCGGTGCTGCCGTTGTTATACTTGCTGCCTCTCTCCCACATGCCGAAGTCGGGCACCCTGTAGGCTCTCTCCACACAGAACACCAGGTTCTGGATGAACGACACCTGCACACACACACAACACACACACAACAAACACAACACACATCAGGGCGTGTGGGTAGCGCAGGAGTCACAGGTTCGATCCCCCTTTTTTACCTCCGGGCCGGCTTGGTCGGCCTAGTGTCCTCTAGTAAGAGAGTGGCGTCAGCGGAGGACCAAAATACCAGACCCGTGCTGTGGTTGTGTTCCCCCCCATATCTTCAGTGCCTACTGCCCAGGTGGGTTATCTCGTCGTAAGGGTTGAAGGCTGTGTTGAGCAGGTGGGTCTTGGTAGAGCGGTGGCTCAGTGGTAGAGCTGTCGCCTCACAGTCGCCTCACAGTCAGAAGGTCCTGAGTTCGATTCTCGCCTGGGACACTGTGGGCGCTGTGGTTGTGTTCCCCCCGATATCTTCAGTGCCTACTGCCCAGGTGGGGTATCTCGTCGTAAGGGCCTTTCTCTCTGTGTGGAGTTTGCATGTTCTCCCCGTGCTCCCCCAGGGGTTCCTCCGTATATAACCCCCCCACTAAAAACATGCAGAAGATCAGATCGTCATCGTCATCCGACCAGTGACGACAACATCCGAAGTTGGTCCCCGGGCGCTGTACGAGAAAGCGACCACTGCTCCTGGCCTGCCCCCCGGAGGAAAGGACATGCCTGGATGGGTTAAATGCAGAGGACACTTTTGTTGTGGCCGCATGCATGTATTGTGGTGTTCGTGTGACAATAAAAGACAGGCTTGTCCGTTACGAGACTCATTAGCCAATGAACAGCCAGGAATGGGTCTCGCGCTACTTTTCCATGCTAAAATAAAGCTGATAATGTACAATTTGATTCAAGGGATGAAAAACCCTTTCAAAGTACAACACAAACTGTCTATTTTGCTGCAACTCGACAGTGCTGCTTTTGTTTTACTCAAGAGTTCCACTTTCTACTTCCTGGAAAAAAACTGGTCCATTGGAGTGAATGGAGATGTCGGGACTCTTCTCTGGGTCGGCCGTCCACACAGGCACAATTGTCCGTCTCTGTGGGTGGGAAGCTGGATTAAGAGGATGAGTCCTGGTCGCATGTATCCGTTTGGCAACCCGCTTTCAGAGGAAACCACGCCCAAACTCATTTGATTGGTCGCCCCCTCCCCGTCATACGTGGCGCTGCCCTCGGGGCGCTGAGTTTTCGCTGCCCTCCGCCCCCCCCTGACAACCAGGCAGGCACCAGTCAAAATAGAACTCTGTTGCTCGGAGGAGTGGCTTGGCAGGGCGGTGAGGCGTAGTTGGCGTGCGGCGCCGACCAATCAAATGAGTGGGGGGGGGGGCTGGGTAGCCAGTGAAAAGAAGCGGCTGGCGACTGCACATGTATCGGAGGAAGCATGTGCTACTCAAGCTTTTGTGACTTAAGGCCTCTGATTGATTGCTACAGTCTCAGCGCTCAAGGTCAAGTAAAGCCTATGATACACTAGACAACTTTGAAAATCTGAACATATGAAGGGCCTGGGGAGTATACACTACCCCACTGGCTCCTGAAGATTATACTTAGGTTATTACACTATACAACCACAGACTACACGACTTGTCACAGCAACTGAGCCCAACTGAAGCCAGAACCCACCAGTCATCAACTGTGTCCTCCCAGAGGCCAACTGGTGAACAAAATGGCGGCCTGGTGTTTTTAAATGTTGTAATGAGCTTCTCACATCTGCCATCTGGCCCGCACAGGCTGTCACATCCAGGCCTGTTTCTAATGTGTGACAGGCCTGGATATATATATATATCCAGGCCTGTTT
>NC_139645.1:27393112-27403112 GCF_964638095.1 Poromitra crassiceps
TCTGAAGATAAGCCCAGGCTAGTAATGTGTTAGCATGTCCTGATTCTCTGAAGATAAGCCCAGGCTAGTAATGTGTTAGCATGTCCTGATTCTCTGAAGATAAGCCCAGGCTAGTAATGTGTTAGCATGTCCTGATTCTCTGAAGATAAGCCCAGGCTAGTAATGTGTTAGCATGTCCTGATTCTCTGAAGATAAGCCCAGGCTAGTAATGTGTTAGCATGTCCTGATTCTCTGAAGATAAGCCCAGGCTAGTAATGTGTTAGCATGTCCAGATTCTCTGAAGATAAGGGACCGTTCGTTATTTAGGGAAGGGGCCACTGGAGGAAAATAGGGGAGGGTAATCTTGTTTTAAATTTAGTTTGAGGGAGGGTACATTCTCTTTAATTTGAGTCCAGGGGAGGGGTATACAATTTTGATTAGATAAAAATATATAAACTTTTTGTTTGTGTGTAATGTTTGCTTTTCGGACTTCAACAACTACTGAGTTGCTTCATTTACACCCCTCCTGTCCAAACTGTTTGGTATGTCCCGGTGCATTGTTTCTCTTTGGCGGTCTGATCTGTCGATCTTTGTGCTTGGCCTATCCAGACAGTAGGCGTGTACAGTATCTGGCCAATCAGTGGCGCTTTTCTGGTGATTCCACGGCTGCTGGGCTCTCTTTGCCTCGACGGAGGGCTGGGGTCTTGTACGCACCGCTGGGGTAACCTATACGTTCATACCAGCGAGGCTGCGACATGCTGGTGTGCTGTTGTTGCTTTCTTTCGGGAGCGCGAGCCCCAGAGGTGTCTTTCGTAACGAGTGGCTGACTCATTGTGATACATTAGTTTGATTTGATTGTATAACTTAGTGTAAGTCCACCATCCTGCGGGAGCCCTTACACTAATTATTGTTGCTGCGTGCTATCATGACGTGGTGATATGTAACAAGTGTCAACCAACCTGTGCTGTGATGCTATGAGCTGTTTTAATTAAAACATATATATATATTTTTGTCGATAATAAAAATTCCTATTTTAATATTAAGCTGCTTCTTGGTGTGTGTGCCTTAACGGCGTTGGAGCCTGTGGCTGTGGTCTCTAGGTGCCACAATATGGAAGTAGGCTACATTTCCAGCACGAAAAGTCGAGCAAACAAACAGACATGGCATCACAAAATATATATGGGCTCTATCGTTGCGCCAGATAAGTCTAGGAAGTCACAGTAGAACCGAGTTACGGCTCACTCATCTCCTAAATTACGTTAAGTCTACAAGGGATATTTATACCACCAGGATGACATATATGTTTCACATAGGGTTGTGTTTTGATTTCGAGATTTTATTTTGTCCAATATTGAAATGTTCGGCAATTGCATGTTGTGTTAACATTATTTCTATCTACCTTTCTATCTATTTAGGCTAATTTGGATGCTATTTGTTATCGAAATGTAGCTCAATGGATGCTGGGAGATTTTACATGTGTGGCTTTGTGCCTGTCTGCTGAGGGAGTGAGAGAGGGGGGACAGAGAGTGGAGAGTCCGCCACAATAATAGAACCGGCTAACTTTTTTCCATCAGTCATTGACTGCTATTTAAACACAAATATTGATATACACAGACTGAAGATTGTTTCACAAGCGAAAATAGCAGAATGTAGCGACCGGAGGAGGCGGTCGCTCTGATTGGTGACAGTTCTGCTCTAAGAAGCGCAAAGGATTATGGGAGTTCATGTTCTTGTGGGAAGCTTGTTACTGTACAGTTAAAAACGTGGTTTAGTGATGTTGTGCTCATGTTTTGATTGCATTATGTGGTAATGGCAATGTTTGTGTGGCCAGGATGTTTAGTTTTACTATCAATGTAGCCACCACGACTGAGACTGTTAGTGTGTTTGATCACCTCTGGCCGGAGTTTCTGCATATGTTTGGTTAAAAGTAAGATATCGGTGTCAGTCCGCATTCTTCCACGCGCGCCACAATATTGTTTGGGGAGGGTTAATCATATTTTTCAAATCACTTGGGGAGGGTCAAGGAAAAATATATTTTGATCGGGGAAGGGGCACAGCCTTTTATTCCAGAGCACACCAAATCCCTCCAGTGACCCTTCTAAATAACGAACGGTCCCTAAGCCCAGGCTAGTAATGTGTTAGCATGTCCTGATTCTCTGAAGATAAGCCCAGGCTAGTAATGTGTTAGCATGTCCTGATTCTCTGAAGATAAGCCCAGGCTAGTAATGTGTTAGCATGTCCTGATTCTCTGAAGATAAGCCCAGGCTAGTAATGTGTTAGCATGTCCTGATTCTCTGAAGATAAGCCCAGGCTAGTAATGTGTTAGCATGTCCTGATTCTCTGAAGATAAGCCCAGGCTAGTAATGTGTTAGCATGTCCTGATTCTCTGAAGATAAGCCCAGGCTAGTAATGTGATAGCATGTCCTGATTCTCTGAGGATAAGCGCAGGCTAGTAATGTGTTAGCATGTCCTGATTCTCTGAAGATAAGCCCAGGCTAGTAATGTGTTAGCATGTCCTGATTCTCTGAAGATAAGCCCAGGCTAGTAATGTGTTAGCATGTCCTGATTCTCTGAAGATAAGCCTGGGGCTAGTAATGTGTTAGCATGTCCTGATTCTCTGAAGATAAGCCCAGGCTAGTAATGTGTTAGCATGTCCTGATTCTCTGAAGATAAGCCCAGGCTAGTAATGTGTTAGCATGTCCTGATTCTCTGAAGATAAGCCTGGGGCTAGTAATGTGTTAGCATGTCCTGATTCTCTGAAGATAAGCCCAGGCTAGTGAATCTCAGCATGCTGTGACTAAGTAAGCCCGGGAACGAGTTGGCTAAAAACCAACAGCGAGAATTAACGATGTTCAAATGGCTGCTGAGGGCGAGACAATAAAACGGGGTGTAAATTTAACAGCCCTGTTGTTTTATTACGGGCCACACATGAGATGGGGAAATAAGGGATCTTGACACTTGACAAATTAATCAAACGCAGACTATTCACCTTATTCTTTGCCCACTCATGGACGCTTCCCCATTATGTCATTTCGTAATAGTATTTCCGTTTTGACTTGCCAAAAACCCCGCAGGCAAAATGGCCGCGCACACTCCCCTCCTAAAGTGGCAAAATTACTCCCCCATAAACTAACATATCTTGGCCAATACGTATGTAACATACAAAATAAAACAACTCGTAATATCTTAATTTTATGTAGAATGCAGAGGACATGTAACTGTTTAGTTAAACTTGCATTCCAGGAATATTGTGCTCTAAAGATGACGTTAGTGGAGTCGAGGCTGTTGCGTCCTGAAACCCACATAGGTTGCGCTAGGCGTAACCTATGTGCGATTCGAAATAACGCATCCGAGATAGAAACATTATGAATATAGCCACGTTATAAACAACAAACTAACGCTGGTGATCCGTATGGAAACAGTGTTACTCGAAATGGTTAAAAGTTATATCAATTTGGTCATTCAGTGGCATTTTACTGCCATATAACATAACTAACTAGCGTGATCCTCCAACGCGCTACGTCCTGCCGGTGAAACGCCTCGGTGTCAGGTGAAACGAAGCGGATATATATATATATATATATATATATATATATATATATATATATATATATATATATATAATATGAATAATATGATATGATATGATACATTATGACCTTTCCATATTATTACCTCGTCAGTGTTGTAAATAATCTGCAGACCAGAGCAGATCATCTCCACCAGGTACAGCAGGAACAGAGAGACAGCGTCAATCTGCAGTGTAGAGAGAGAGAGAGAGACAGAGGGGAGAGAGCGGACCATACCATTAGAGAGAGGGGAGGGGTGAGAGTGGACCATACCAATAAACTGTAGAGAGGAAAAGTGACCGCCTACTTCCTGCTTCAGCACTGTACCAGAGATTTTCATCCACCATCTATGTTTCCCATGCACATTTTGTAAAATGCTTATAAAAATAGTTTTACTTTGTCAAACCAAGCGAAAAAAATACTTCTTCAAATTTTTGGAACTAATTGCATGCACCATTTTAGAAAAGGGCTTGTGAAATGACTTGGAATATTTTTTTAAATAATTTTGGAAATAAATTGTAATCCCCAATCATTCCACATACCCCCTGCAAGCTGCTTAAGTTCCCCTAGGGGTACACATACCCCTAGGGGTACACATACCCCTTGGGGTACACCTACCCCTGGCTGGGAAACACTGATGTTAGGTGGTACAACAGTTAGATTGTTTGATTCAATCTGCTCTCGTCTACTGTGTGTTTTCCTGCTGTTTCTCCTTCTTCTCCCTCTTCTCCCTCTCCCGACTATTTTCTGTGAAGCCCTATATTTTTGGCATTTTCATGTTTTATTGGCCAGACAATGGAGTGCGTTTACATGCAGACAATAAACAGTTTATTAGCGGATTTCTGGAGTTACCCGATTATTCAAATGGTCATGTAAACAGCATAAACCGATAAGCTTTATCCGTTTATGGTCGTTATCGGGTTATGAATAAACCGATAAACATACCTAGGTTTTTGGCCAATAACCTGTCTTTTCAGTGCATGTATACAGCGTATCAGGTTTCTTGTGGGTTTATACATCTGCGCATGTAGAAGTTGCATGTAAAAAGTTGAATTACCGCCGCCTTCTGGAGAGAAATCCGACTAATTGACTGAATCACCCGGGTTTTTCCTATTGTCGGATTATTAAAGTGCATGTAAACGCAGAAATCAGATTATTGCCATAAACTGATTACTCACAGTTATCAGTTTATTGGTGTGCATGTAGACGCACTCACAGTGAGAGAGAGAGAGAGAGAGAGAGAGAGAGAGAGAGAGAGAGAAAGAGAGAGAGAGAGAGAGAGAGAGACTAGGACATGATGCAGTAAATGGCCGCGGGCCAGATTTGAACCCAGGTCCTTCTGGGAATCGGGGCCTAAAACAGCTCACTAAGAGCTCTTTAAGAAATCTAGAGAAACACTCATCTGCACTTTTTTTTTATGTGGTTTTCTTGTATTTTATTTCTTTATTTAACTTTACCTTTTGGATCTTACGTATATTTGACCTTTTAACACTCTTTTCTTTTTATCCATTTTATGTAAAGCACTTTGAAGTGCCTCTGTGTATGAAATGTGCTATCCAAATAAACCTGCTCACCACTTTGCAACTTGCCTTTCTACCCAACATGTTCAAGTGTTCGAATGCGTGTTAGCAGCGGTTAGCAGCTGCTGTGCTCTTGCTGTTACACTGGCTGACCTGCAGGTGGCTGTAGTCACTGGTGGAGTGAACCTCGTCTCCGGTGTCCACGTTGAACATGGAGTGCAGACACTTGCAGGGGCTGGGGTCCTGTTTGAACTGCTCCACCTGGTGGAGAGAATCAATCAAGACAAACACACATAAACATGATATACAGACACACATAGTTATAAATTACAAATGATACGGATAATGTCCGTGAGGAGGACCCCAGCACATTACTAAGTCGGCATTTTCCAAAATATCTCGACTGCAAAACACTCAGCTGTAGCTTGAGAAGAAGCAGCTCAGTTAACCTGAACAAACTGTTAGCTAGATAACGGACCAGCAAACACAATGTGCACATGCTAATGCTAGCTGCTACTAGATACGTTAGCTAGTGTGCTAATCAGAAGTGTTAACAAGACAGTGGTTAGCTGACCAGATCCAATGATTAGCTAGCCACAAAACTGACATCTAATCAGAGAATCAACTGGATCCATGAAATGATCAGTCAACACTAGTGGTGCGTAAATGTGCGCGTTTCTTTTAAACGCGATTTTCAGAAAACGCTTCAAAAGTCACAAAGGTGGTCCTCATTTGTGAAGATTATCTTGCCGTTTCATAAACTTTTGTTAGCCACACACCTTATTTCATGCATGTAAACCCGAAAATTCCCATGCGAAAACCCCATTGAGTTTTTTCACGTAAGAACCAGGAAGTGCAGGGACTTCTGGGTAAGCCTACAAAAATATATCATCCCTGTATTACCCAAAAGCTAAGGACCTCCAACATGGCCACCAAAGGGTGATTTGGCCTACATCTCAGCGAAAGCCCTCTGGACTGCATGCCCTCATGGTGGAAGCGTACAGCACATGTTAAGCATGGGTGGCCCCAGTGGGATTTGAACAGCTAACCTTGACAGTGTTTTCACGCCATATGCTCAACTCCACTTTTTCCCCTCACATGAAATGCATTAAAACAGGCAGCACTTTCTGTCCGCAATGAGCCAGGCAGATATAGTGGACATGTACATGTACGGTATATGGATTCACTTCTCCAGCTCTGACAGAGACAAGGAGGAGATTTAGAGGGCTTGGTTCACGACAAAAAATTGCAGTGTGTGTGGGGAATAGCATGACCCTGACCTGGGAGCTTTACTTATTTTTCAGTGTGCGGACTTTATTTTCTTCTCTAAATAGAGTGACCCTCCCGCGCGCTACATCTTGCCGGTGAAACTCCTCGATGTCAGGTGAAAAGAAGCGGCTGGCCACTGCACGTGTGTGTCCGAGGAAGCATGGTGCTAGTCTACAACTCTCCGCAGATCGTGCGTATGTGTGTGAGTGTGTTTGCTCCACTGACTTGGATCAACCAAAACAGGCCCGGCCCACCGCCCGCCCCCCCCCGCGCGCACACTTAGAAATAATTGGCCCTTTGTCCAATTTTTTTTTACCTCATTTGTTTCTCTACACTATCCTCACCCCACCCCCGCCCCCACCTCCTCTGTTCCCTCTATCCTCCCCCCACACACCTCCACCACCTCTTCCCTCTCTCCCCTCCTCCCTGTACTTACTATTATCCACTCTACTTTTCTTAATTGTCCCCCTCCCCCCTCATCGCCCTCCTTCTCGCTCTCTCGTTCCTCCTACCTATTTCACCCTCTCTCTCTCTCTCCCTCTCCGTCCCCGCCTCTCTCTCTCCCCCTAGCCATCTCTCCCGATACATCTCTCTCTCTCTCTCTTTTTCCTCTCCTAGGCAGGTCATGGTGGAGACCCATCTGGCCCAGTTTATTGAATACTGCTCCACTTCCAGCCCTCCCACTGCCGGTGTACAGTACAGGTGGGAGAGAGAGAGAGAGAGAGAGAGGTTGGATAGAGAGACATAGAGAGAGAAATAAAGGGAGACGGAGAGAGACAGAGGATGAGGCAGAGAGAGAAAGAAAGAGACAGAGAGAGAGAGCGACTGAGGTGGAGACAGAGAGAGAGAGAAGATGGACAGATAGAGAGAGAGGGATGGAGAGAGAGAAGACAGACAGATAGGGAGACTGGGAGAGGGACAGAAAGAGAGATAGAGAGAGGAAGATGGACAGAGAGAGAGGGAGACAGAGACAGACAGCATCCTCTGGCAGCAGTTAACAATAGGTGTTGTTTATAAAGCATGCTTGTGCTTGGAGGTGTCTAAATGTAGCTGCGTGTCACCTGGTGTCCACTGGGGACATTAGCTACTGTAAGCCATCTTTCTTAATGCTCCAAATGGTGCAATGCGCTGTAATGAGCTCCAGATGAGCTCCAATCTGTCATGGCGTCCCTGCTGCTCCGCACAGCGGCCACCGTACAAACCCCTCTTCATGCCTTTTATTTATCCTGCATCTGGCCCACATGCGTACATACCGTCAATTCTTTCTCTTGTAACCGTCTCTTCAAAACATTCTTTGTCCTTTTTGGTTGCAAGATAGCAAACCCCCCAGGGCAGGTTAGGATAGGTTAGGTTAGGATAGGTTAGGATAGGGCAGGTTAGGATAGGTTAGGTTAGGTTAGGATAGGGCAGGTTAGGATAGGTTAGGTTAGGTTAGGTTAGGATAGGTTAGGTTAGGTTAGGTTAGGATAGGGCAGGTTAGGTTAGGTTAGGTTAGGATAGGTTAGGATAGGTTAGGTTAGGATAGGGCAGGTTAGGTTAGGTTAGGATAGGTTAGGATAGGTTAGGATAGGGCAGGTTAGGATAGGTTAGGTTAGGATAGGGCAGGTTAGGATAGGTTAGGTTAGGTTAGGATAGGTTAGGTTAGGGCAGGTTAGGATAGGTTAGGTTAGGTTAGGATAGGGCAGGTTAGGATAGGTTAGGATAGGGCAGGTTAGGTTAGGTTAGGATAGGTTAGGTTAGGATAGGATAGGTTAGGTTAGGATAGGTTAGGTTAGGATAGGGCAGGTTAGGTTGTAGATTAGCCAGATTATTTGGTTGCTCCGTACAGTTCAGGTTAAGATTAGGGTAGGTTAGAGCAGAGGTTCTCAAATGTTTTTCGGGCAAGGACCCCTTACTACAAGATAGAAAATATACCGGGGACCCCTTCATTCTGATTTTGGGCTAAGCTTAATTGCTTCCACGGTTAAGGTGTTTGACTTTTAATTTGATAGGTTTGTTAGATTAGAATGTAATCCATGAACCATTTTAGATTGAACGCATGAAATATTTTCGTTGAACTATGAAGCTTTTGCAAAAAAAAAAAAGTATTTGTTTTTATCTTCCTGAAAAATGTTCACGGACCCCCTGGCAAAGTGCCACGGACCCCCATTTGAGAACCACTGGGTTAGAGGACTGACATTCAGTCAGTCCAGTCCCTCACACAGACACGCCCACTTCCCAACGGTCAAATCAAACTCCTCCACACGCTAGCTCCCGCCTCTCTAGCCTGTTTCAGTCAGAATACGTCACGATAAGGAATGACACACCCTCGGAATGCCATTTCAGCTCGACTTTAAAGGGACACTGAAAAAACAATGCAGATTTATTTTGCAGATGACCTCATACATATCAAAAACTGTCAACAGTTTTGCAGACATTCATTTAGTTTGACAGTTATTGAGAGTTGCTTTGAGTTGAGTTGATGCCAGTGATGTCATTGGAAGACGTCAGTGATGTCATCGGAAGACGTGGAATTAATACAACCAGATGATTTAGGGCCTTCCGATGACATCACTTGACAGTTTGTGTGAGATCATGTGCAAAATGAATCAGCATTGTTTTTTGGTGAAGCGTCCCTTTAACACACAATTACTATAAAGCTGTGTTCACACCAAGATATTTATTTTTCTCTCTGTCGCTTGATTCAACCCTTTGGAATCGCTCTGTCGCTCTGTTTAAATGGCTCATCAACAGGCACACGAATTGACGGACATGTGGGGGATATAACGTTACGCAATGTCATGATGTTTGTCCACTACGAGCCACCGTATTTGTTTACAAGCTAAGCCTATCAGCGTGCTCCTAATGCGAGCTCCATACCGGTAGTACAGACTTCACTTCATGTCAGCTGTCAGGCTGTCAATGCGGTTTGTTGCCACACAATAAACCAGTGGTTTGTTCCAAGCCAGTGTGATCCTTGACTCGCTCTCACACGGCAGCCAATCAGCGTTGAACAGCGAGCGACTGATGCCAGCGTATTTTCGCTCGAGTTGGGATATTTCATCTCGGGCGACGAGAAAAACTTTAATAGGTCGGTGTGAACGCAGCTTTAGAGGCAGAGTGTGTTTAGAGGCAGAGTGTGTTTAGAGGCAGAGTGTGTTTAGAGGCAGAGTGTGTTTGCTCTGTGATATTTGGCCAGCGGTGGCCCCTGGGTGTCACGTCTCCATTAACAACGTCATGTTGTCGGTGAGCCGTGGGGACGCTGCTCTGTGTAATTGACTGTGTGAACGGAGGTTTGTATTTAAGACACAGAAACACTCTCCCCTACATGAGGTGGTGAAGGTCGAGGTGAGATGAAACACAGCTTTGACAGGCAGACAGTGTCTGGCCCAGGCACAGCAACAGACCAGGCTGCTGCATCTCCACGTGATGTGGGTCCATATTTTGCTCTCTACATTAGGGAGGGCGATCCCCCCCCTGCCCCCCGACCCTCAACCGATGCTCATCATTAACCGAGATAACCGACAAGATTAAAATGTAGGCTACTATTTATAGCCTATTGCATTCCCCGGGTTGGCGCAACCCTTATTCACCTTTCCCCCGTGCCGTGCGGTGCGGAGCGTGTGTTTCACTGGATGAGATTCTGGCTGCATTCCGTTCTGCAAGTACGTAGTTCCCAACGAA
>NC_139645.1:27410612-27435612 GCF_964638095.1 Poromitra crassiceps
CGGATTTAGTTGTGCTAATGGTTGACATTATTAGGGTTGAGGGAATCTCTGGAATCAAGCTGGAATCTCTCGGGTGAGGCCGGAATCTCTTGGATGAGGTGAATCAAGCATAGCGTCACAGGACACCTGGCTTATATGCCCGCGTTTTGGTGTATGACATCACGTCATTGGTGATGTCACAACGTTCTAAGGAGCTATGACGTCATCGGTGTTATGTCTGACATTGCCGATGACCTCACAGGTGAACTCTATGCTATTACATCATTGGTGTCATTGTTGATGATGTCATCATCATTACGTCGTTGGCGCGCCGGCTGGTAGGCATTGACTGCCCCAAGAACAGGCCTGACGGTGGGCCATTATGGGCCCTTTTCTACAAGTTCTAAGCAGCTTATAATAATAATTAAAACTACTAATTCCAAGACATTTATTTTGTTATCAAAGCACATTATTTAAATAAAGATACAATAATTTCCTAATCAAATTGTGTGTTTTTATGCAAACTAGATTATCAGACCGCTACGCTATGCAACCTTCAAATCTAGTATGCTGCCTGGGACTCCGGCCCGGTATTGTGTGGTTTGTGTAAGGTATCGGTGGGTGGCGCGATGCCAAATTGGACGGAATTCGGCACTGAACTTCGCCAGCTCCCCCTAAGCGCACTCCCCGAGGTTGAAGTCGATCTGACAAACCGTTCTCGAGATAAACCACTTTTTGTGTTGCCGGGCAGGTGTCGTCGCTATGCCCGAATTGTACAAAATCCGGCCCTGCAATGCGTCAGATCACCCTAAGCACATTCTTAAAGTTTGAAGTCGATCGGACGAACGGTTCTCGAGACAGCAACAAATATTTATTTTACGACGGCAACCAATAAGCGCTGCGTGTGTCTGTGTGCATTTATGGACATGATTTCTGAAGCATTCTGAGCCGAAGAAAACGCTTCCCGTCGACACGCGGCCTGACAGAGCTGCTGCCCCTGCTGGCCACAGCTGGTGCTGGCCACAGCTGAAAGGTGGTGACAGAGCTGCTGCCCCTGCTGGCCACAGCTGAAAGGTGGTGACAGACAAGAGTTATGGACGACAGAAAGCTGCCTTTCTAACATTGCTGGCAACTCTGCGGTACAGCAGGAAGGCAGCCATGTTTGCGAAAGGGGCCTCAAGCAAGTCTGATGCTATGATATGAATTTCGATCGCAAAAGAAAGAAAAAGAAAGTGTAGCACAAAGCTAAACGTTAGCTCAAAAAGAGGTCAGCTCAGGACTTGGCGTGGAATGGAAGTTCTGTCGTCGAGGAAGCGCTGGCTTCTGGAGCCACACACACACACACACACACACACACACACACACACACACACACACACACACACACACACACACACACACACACACACACACACACAGTCTCTGGATGCAGATCAACTGTTGTTGGGAGTTTTGTGCCTTGTCATCCATCAAGCTAATGTCCCACTGAATCAGCAGCTAATGTGTCTCAGACGCACACAGTGTGCACGCCCACACACACACACACACACAGTGGGCCATCTCACTGCACCGACAGGGCGGAGAGAACGGAGAGAACGGAGAGAACGATGATGAGGAAGGAACAAGAGAGAGAGAGAGATCGATTAAGAAGAATGATAAAGAAAGGAAGAGACATTCAAAAAGCATACATAACAGTGGAGCAGATTCAAGAAAGACATTTCACAATAAGGTGGATGACATCACAATGGAATGGATGATGTCACACACTGATTAAAGCTGCGTTCACACCGACCTATTAAAGTTTTTCGCTGGCATCGAGTTTACATACAAAGTCAATGCAAATGAGCGATTGAGCGTATATTTGCCCGGGAGAAAAATCGCTGGGCGTCCGAGCGACAGAGACAGAGCGATAGGGAGAAAATACGCTCGTCGCTCGAGATTAAATATCCCAACTCGAGCGAAAATACGCTGGCATCAGTCGCTCGCTGTTCAAAGCTGATTGGCTGCCGTGTGAGAGTGAGTCAAGGATCACACTGGCTTGGAACAAACCGCATTGACAGCTGATTGACAGGCTGACAGCTGACATGAAGTGAAGTCTGTACTACCGGTATGGAGCTCGCGTTAGGAGCACGCTGATAGGCTTAGCTTGTAAACAACTACGGTGGCTCGTAGTGGACAAACATCATGACTTTGCGTAACACTATAGCCCCCACATGTCCGTCAATTCGTGTGCCTGTTGATGAGCGATTTAAACACAGCGACAGAGCGATTCCAAAGGGTTGAATCAAGCGACAGAGCGAAAAATAAATATCTCTGTGTGAACACAGCTTGACATCACATATCTGGTCGCAGCTGTGGAAAATAGGCATAAACAACATTATTTTATCAAAACATTTATTAGAAATGATGTATACAAGATTGACATTTTATTTGCACGAGGAGAGATCCTTTCGTTACTATTGAATACACAATGATGTGTAACACGAGAGATTGGATTTTTTGTGATGTTTTTTTTGCATACATTATTAAATAGGTGCACTGTATAACCTATTATTATGTATAACCTACAGGTATATAACCATTGTATAGGTGCACTCTTTCAAAATGTAATATACTACATATCACTATTCATTTGAAAGTACTTTACAATATTACCGTCTGTGTAGAGTAACTCGTTACTTATTACACTACTTTTGCATTACTTTCACAAAAATAACAGCAGTAGCAGAATGATATCGCCGCCCCGGGAAAACCCGAAAAATAATTTCAACCATCTTGAAGTCAGTGTAAACCGTGTAAAATTCTAAATGTTATCCTTTTCCTTTGTTATTGTCATCTATAGTGGTTATTTACATAAAAACACACAAGTTGATTAGGAAATAATTGTATCTTTATTTAGATATGTGCTTTGATTTAAAAAAAGATAAATAACTCAATTTGTAACTTAGGGGTGTCACGATACACTCAGTTCACCATACGATACGATACACGATATTGGGTTCACAATTACGATACGGTATTTTAACAATATTTTTTTGCGATCGATTTGTAAGTTGAGGGGCATCCTCCACGCTAATTTGAGTAATTCCACCATTCTCATCCTCCGTGTCTGTAACGTCCCTCGTCTGTTCAAACAAAGCAATGAAAAGGAGAGCGAGCATGCAATCAGATGCAGATCAGTGCCACCATGTTCAGCTTCTTTTTCTCGCGATATGAGATTTCATCTCAACGATACATATTGTCACGTTTTGATATTGCGATATATTGTGGGACGATATATTGTGACATCCCTAGTAACTTGTGTTACTTGACAAAGTAAACTGGTATAATATTACTGAAATCCTATTGGTAATGAGTTACATTACTGAGTTACTGCTAAAAGTAATATATTACATGTAATATGTTACTTTTGTAATGAGTTACTTATGCGGCATGAGCTGTTTGGAGAAATACGGTGGCAATCTGGTGCTTTTGTTGTGAGCTGTAAAAAGATAGCCTGACTTCAATAGTTTTGGAAGAAGGCTGAGCTCAAACTAACTTGTTGTCTGCTCAGTAATCCCACCACCACCTCCTATTGGATTACAGCTGCCACGGGGGCGGGCACATAATGAGTGACTTCTCATTTCCTCTAGGAACTAAAGAGACAGAAGAACACAGCTCAGCTGGTTTTCTCCGCTCGTTAATGGTCGCGAGCCAGACGGCAGAGCGATGACGGCCTTCTGCCTCCGGTGTCATCAGAGAGCAAGAGAGAGTCAATGATGTGTGGCCACATTACCACATACATAAGAAGCCATGGAGAGAGAGAGAGAGAGAGAGAGAAGAGAGAGAGAGGGAGGGAGGGAGAGAGAGAGGAGAGAGAGAGGAGAGATGAGAGAGGAGAGAGAGAGAGAGAGAGAGAGGAGAGAAGGGAGAGATGAGAGAGGAGAGATGAGAGAGAGAGAGAGAGAGAGGAGAGAGGAGAGGAGAGAGAGAGAGGAGAGGAGAGAGAGAGAGAGGAGAGATGAGAGAGAGAGAGAGAGGAGAGAGAGGAGAGAGAGAGAGAGAGAGAGGAGAGAGAGGAGAGATGAGAGGAGAGAGAGGAGAGAGAGAAAGAGGAGAGAGGAGAGGAGAGAGAGAGGAGAGATGAGAGAGAGAGAGAGAGGAGAGAGAGAGTTGATGGACTGGTGATGGCCTATGAGATGCGGGGGTAAACCTCTCTGTATTCTTTTCCTGGGTAATGGAGAACAGACGCTATCACCGCCGCAGCGTGAGCTTAGTAGCGATGCCTTTGACAGAGCTGGAGGATCGGGGGGGAGGGGGTGGCTGCGCGAGGACAATCAAAGAAGAAAGACAAACAAAGGAGGGACATCGAGTTGTGCAACAATCTCTGACACTGGGGAGACAACTGTCGCCAAAAGACTCATTCTGAAGGAATGGAAGTCCTCCTCTTCACTTGATCACCGATGGACCGTGACCTCTGTGGTGCAGATGGAGAGACTCGGGTCCCTGAGGACCATCTGGCTTGGAGGGTTCTCGGCTATCTGGGAGCCGTTTCTGGCCTGTACTTCCACCAGGTTAAGAATGACCAGTGACTGAGGTTAGGTACCAATCACGGAGCATGACTTCAGACAGCACACATCACCCTGGCTGTGTCTGCCTCACTACGCTCTCCTCTCCTGACCAACACTCCCGACACGTCTAGATATCAAGCAGGCTAGATATCCGTCAGACCTCAGTGACTGGTCGGTGAGTGAGTGCTCGGGGGAGGAGCTCCCCGCTCGCGTCTGTGCACAGTTCACACTTAACAAGCACGTGCGAAACCCTCCAACTGGAGGCGGAACTCGCCATCTTCGGCTGCTCGGAGTCCTCTTTGCTCCTCCCAACGGCCGTGCAGCAATCTCTGACACAGGGAATGACAGTTGCCAATGAAACTAATTTTGAAGGAATGGAAGTCCTCCTCTCCACCTTCTTTTCAGCTGTGGCTGACAGACATCATCTCAGTTATACGTATGGAGAGACTCAGGTTCCAGAGGACGAATTCTTTAAGGACATTGTTTGTTATTTGGGGCCCATTCCTGATCTATTTCCATCAGGCTAAAAGCGCTAATTGAGTTTCTTTTGGATCCTTTGCACAGTATTTATTTTTTTATCGTTTTGTAAGCACATTTTCTATGACTGGTAGCACCATTTTGTAGCATTGTAATGTTGAATGTATGTATATATGTTTTTTCTTTTTTCCTGTTCTTGTTTTATTTTCTTTATGTTCTGGAAAAGTAAAATAAAATATATAAAAAAACAAAAAAAACAAGCAAGTGCCGATTTGCGAGCGCCGAGCCAACGTGATTTGCCTCTGATCTGGGTTGGGTTGGAGAGGCGGTTTATTGCAGAGCTCCAAACTTGGTCCCTTTCAGCCCTCCGTGAGTGGCTTTTAAACATGAACTCCGGATCATTTCCAGCTAGAGAGAGCAGGATACATGAGGGGTCTTTGTTAAGAAACAACTGGATATGAGCCGTTTTTTCGGGTAGCGCGGTAGCATGTATCAAACACAAGAAATGTGATAGGAAACAGCTTTAGCTATGAGGCAGTCAAAATAGTGGTCGCACTATGTACAAGTGGCAACTAGTCATATCTGACTAGTTTTAAATGTATTTCTCCCCACAAAAGTTTGATAGCCTATGTTTCCTAAACGTTTTGAATCCATTTATTTCTCTATAGTCCATTCTTTATAGCCTCTATAGTCGTAGTCGATCTTATTTATTCCAGTGTTGTCATTAAGAGGCCGATTTCACAGCAAGAATATTTAATTGGTCGGCACGTCGTTCTCGGTAAAGGACGCTTTCGTTATTGAAACAGACAACATGCATGCATGCTCCTACTGTAGCCTATCTATCTGCATTTGCAGAAACTCATGACATGAACCCATATCTTCTGGACATTGCCTTGATGAAAAAACAACGTAGCGTTAGCTAAAAGTAATAAGTGCGACAACTTGAATCTCCCACAAACGTTAGGCTTTTTTTTCTGACATGGGAGCAAGCAAGCAACGCAGCAGCATCCCTGATGCACTGGACCTGGCTGCCTGCAACTGCAGTCAAGCCAGCCCTCACCTCGGAAAGCACGGTCATTCTAGCCCCCACTTAACACATTCACTGCCAGCCGTTTTTTTTTTTACTGTAGGTAGGTTCTGCCAGTGAACCGTTGGATTTTTTTTGACGGATTAATACGTCATTGGCAGTGAACGTGTTAACAATTCAAGCCGTTTTTGCAACACTTGAGGAAACCGTGAGTTTGCTCGTTGATATAAGCGATTGCCCGAACGATTCATTAATTAATAAACTAGCGAACGTGAAGTGAGTCACGAAGAGCCACACCCGCCCACTACGGACATATGCGGATCATATCGTTCCACTGTTTAACATGACCAGCGCTTGCGTGGAAGCGGATCTTATACCGGCGGTCGAGGTAGATAAGATACGGAGTCGCGGGAGTGCGCGTAGGCCGGCTAATTGTTGTTTAACATGCAGGCCAACCGGCTAGGTGCAGGTTATAATACGGATTCCACTGCATGTTAAGAAGTGGCTCAAGTGAACTCAGACCTCTTAGTCAGCATTTTTTGCGCATATGTGAACAGTGTTGGGCAAAACTACATATTACTAGTTACTTTCATTTGAAAGTAATAAGTTACTTTACAATATTACTTTCTGTGTAGAGTAACTTGTTACTTATTACACTACTTTTACCAAAACAACAGCAGCAGCAGAATGACATTGCCGCCCCGGAACCATCCCGAAAAATAATTTCAACTGCCTTGAAGTCAGTGTAAACAATCCAAAATTCTAAATGTTATTATTTTCCTTTGTTATTGTCATCTATAGTGGTTATTTGCATAAAAACACACAGTTTGATTAGGAAATGATTGTATCTTTTTTAAATATGTGCTTTGATTTAATAAAATGTTACTCAATTTGTAACTTGAGTTACTTGACAAAGTAACTGCTATAATATTACTGAAATCCTATAAGTAATAAGTTATATTACTGAGTTACTGCTAAAAGTAATATATTACATGTTACTTTTGTAATGAGTTACCCCCAACACTGTATGTGAACACTCCAAAATAACTCCGACCCCTCTGAAGTGGACATAACTCAGACCTCCTCTGGAGGTGGTCTGAGTTCGGTTCACTTCCAAGTCCCCGTTACGAGTCGCTTCACCTGTGCAGTGTGAACACAAAGCTCTCCAGGTAGAACTTCAGTGTATCGCCTGAGTTCTACCTCTTATGCCCATGTGCCTAAAGCAACTCTGTGTTGCTAACAGAACTTAACCTACATTGGTTATGTAAGCTAGTCTGTTACAAGGTTTTGAAAGACGCGTGTTTCTTTTATCCAACACATACCAGATAGTACAAGACAAGTATAAGAACAGCCATCTTGTTCCAAGTGAAAACTACTCCTAATCCAAAGCAGTGAAGGAGCTCCAGTGGAACTACCTACTACAGTGTGAACAGAAAGAGGAGTGAGGCCACATCAGAGCTGAAGCGAACCAGAAAGAGAAATGATTCCTCTTTGGAATGAACCGACAGTGTGAACACAAAAAGAACTGAGGCCCTTTGCTGTCGGCCCACTTAAACAGGTCTGAGTTCGCTTCTTTTAAACAGGTCCAAGTGTGAAAACACCCGTTCATTATTGAAGTGTATTCACCGCTCATGGTGAAACCAGTAGAAAGATGACAGAAAGGCACAAGGCAGACCTGCCAACACTCGCGATTTACGCGTCAGTCTCCCTATTTTTAACCCTTTCTCCCGCTGTGCTCCCGATTGGTCATTTCTCCCGCTACTCTGCCGATTTGTAGGATATGTGTCGTGGTACCTGGCAACCCAACCCAGAGGCAGTGACGGTGCGTAACTGGGTCACTGCACTCGCTCAAGCTCTTGGGTGAGGAGGACCAGAGGTGTGTCAGTCCACGTGGTGCGAGACCTTCCCGTTTCTAACCACTAGAGCCACATTAGCAAACATGCGTTTTGCAACCTATGATGTTGGGCCAACGTTGCGTGGAACACGGTGGGGAAATGACGTGAGCAAACAAGCTCAACATGCCAAACACAAACAAGCCGTGGAAGCACAGAGGCAAAGTTCTAACATATTCCATATTCACACAATGCTCAGGAATCCAGAGCACAAGATGCCTCGTAGGGTAAAAACTTGGTAGGCATGAACTACTTGATGTGATCTAAAATCTTGATATTTTGTAGAGATTGTGATACAGTATTTTAACAGGACAATATTGGAATATTGGATATAATTTTTTTGATATTGCCCACGTCTATCTGACACGACATTGAATTCCCGGCTTATATATATCAGCCTAAAAAGATGCTAAACTGAGTTTAGGAGGCTTCCTCCCTGATGCTCACTAGCAGAGGGAAGCCGTTTAGTGATCCTTGGTTTTATCTTGTCTGTGAGCACTAGTGTCTGTGAGCACTAGTGTCTGTGAGCACACTAGTGTCTGTGAGCACTAGTGTCTGTGAGCACTAGTGTCTGTGAGCACTAGTGTCTGTGAGCACACTAGTGTCTGTGAGCACTAGTGTCTGTGAGCACACTAGTGTCTGTCTGTCTGTCTGTGAGCACACTAGTGTCTGTGAGCACTAGTGTCCTTGAGCACTAGTGTCTGTGAGCACTAGTGTCTGTCTGTGAGCACTAGTGTCTGCGAGCACTAGTGTCTGTCTGTGAGCACTAGTGTCTGTGATCACTAGTGTCTGTGAGCACTAGTGTCTTGTGTCTGTCTGTGAGCACTAGTGTCTGTGATCACTAGTGTCTGTCTGTGAGCACTAGTGTCTGTGAGCACTAGTGTCTGTCTGTGAGCACTAGTGTCTGTGAGCACTAGTGTCTGTGAGCACACTAGTGTCTGTCTGTTTGTGAGCACACTAGTGTCTGTGAGCACTAGTGTCTGTGAGCACTAGTGTCTGTCTGTTTGTGAGCACACTAGTGTCTGTGAGCACTAGTGTCTGTGAGCACTAGTGTCTGTGAGCACTAGTGTCTGTGAGCACTAGTGTCTGTCTGTGAGCACTAGTGTCTGTGAGCACTAGTGTCTGTGAGCACTAGTGTATGTGAGCACTAGTGTCTGTCTGTGAGCACTAGTGTCTGTGAGCACTAGTGTCTGTCTGTGAGCACTAGTGTCTGTGATCACTAGTGTCTGTCTGTGAGCACTAGTGTCTGTCTGTGAGCACTAGTGTCTGTCTGTGAGCACTAGTGTCTGTGAGCACTAGTGTCTGTCTGTCAGCACCAGTGTCTGTGAGCACTAGTGTCTGTGAGCACTAGTGTCTGTCTGTTTGTGAGCACACTAGTGTCTGTGAGCACTAGTGTCTGTGAGCACTAGTGTCTGTCTGTGAGCACTAGTGTCTGTCTGTCAGCACTAGTGTCTGTGAGCACTAGTGTCTGTGAGCACTAGTGTCTGTCTGTTTGTGAGCACACTAGTGTCTGTGAGCACTAGTGTCTGTGAGCACTAGTGTCTGTGAGCACTAGTGTCTGTCTGTGAGCACTAGTGTCTGTCTGTCAGCACTAGTGTCTGTGAGCACTAGTGTCTGTGAGCACTAGTGTCTGTGAGCACTAGTGTCTGTGAGCACTAGTCATTGTAATTAATTCTCATAAAAGGCAGCAGTTTGTGCTGTCGGTCCCTGAACTCTTCTTCCTGCTGCAAAGCCTGTGATTGCTGCTCTGAGTGGCCACGTGTGTTCAGGGCATCATGGATTCCTGGAGGCTGCTATCAAATACCATATTTATATAACATGTAACAGTGTGGAATGACATGTGCTGCACTGGGTAAAGGGTGGTGGTAGATTGTGGAGGTAGATAGATAAGCAGGCAGACAGACAGAGAGACAGCCAGAGAGACAGAGAGACAGACAGAGAGACAGACAGACAGACAGAGAGACAGCCAGAGAGACAGAGAGACAGACAGACAGAGAGACTGACAGACAGACAGACAGACAGAGAGAAAGCCAGACAGACAGACAGAGAGACAGACAGACAGACAGACAGACAGAGAGACAGAGAGACAGACAGACAGAGAGACTGACAGACAGACAGACAGAGAGACAGACAGACAGACAGAGAGACAGCCAGAGAGACAGACAGACAGACAGACAGAGAGACAGCCAGAGAGACAGAGAGACAGACAGACAGAGAGACTGACAGACAGAGAGACAGACAGACAGAGAGACTGACAGACAGAGAGACTGACAGACAGAGAAAAAATCTTGAGGGAAAAAGTTTGGGAAACACTGAGGCTATGCGCAGATTGTCACGTATGTCACAAGTGTGTGTGTGTGTGTGTGTGTGTGTATGTATGTGTGTGTGTGTGTGTGTGTGTATGTGTGTGTGTGTGTGTGTGTGTGTGTGTGTGTGTGTGCGTGTGTGCGTCCTTACCGGCATTGTAGTAGCGGTCCAGTTTGTCCCAAAGGGGCTCGTCGTCACGCTGCAGAATGGACAGTTTGAGAGGTTCATAGATGGAGCCTGAGGAGGGACACACACGGGACTGTTACCACACTTTTAGAAAGCCTCAGTCCGGGGTCCAATTGCCTCCAGATCCAACCAATCATGATCAGGAAGGCATTCTCCTACATTCACCTGCTTAATCTCTGGGGCCATACAAAATCCCTATGATTTTTTCCAAATTCCGGTGTTTAAATTTCAATTTAGGGGTTAGGATCATATATATATATTTATATATCCTCTTTGACTTGTTTCTCAAAGTGAAAACCAAGTTGTGAGGTGACATTAAGAGTCCCAAGCAAGACCCCCCCTCTCAAAACACCCCAATCAAAAATTTAATAATTTCTCTAGGCCTATTTTACAATTATGAAATCATTCAGGCAACTACAAAAATGATCAGCAAGTGTTCAGATTAATAAATTGATAAAAAAAAAAAAAAAAAAAAAAAAAAAAACTCTCTCGTAACGGGACAAGCCCCGTCTTTTATTGTCACACGAACACCACAACACATGCATGCGGCCACAACACACTCATGCTGACGGTGGCCGGTGAGAAGTGTCCTCTGCATTTAACCCATCCAGGCATGTCCTTTCCTCCGAGGGGCAGGCCAGGAGCAGTGGTCGCTTTCTCGTACAGCGCCCGGGGACCAACTTCGGATGTTGTTGTCACTGGTCGGATGACGATGACGATCTGATCTTCTGCATGTTTTTATTGGGGGGGTTATATACGGAGGAACCCCCTGGGGGAGCACGGGGAGAACATGCAAACTCCACACAGAGAGAAAGGCCCTTACGACGAGATACCCCACCTGGGCAGTAGGCACTGAAGATATGGGGGGGAACACAACCACAGCGCCCACAGTGTCCCAGGCGAGAATCGAACTCAGGACCTTCTGACTGTGAGGCGACAGCTCTACCACTGAGCCACCGTGGTAGAGACAATAAAAAAAATCATGCCTTCGCAATAAATGATATGCAGCTTGCATTTAGCCACAGTGAAGCAACATGGACACAGACACACAAAACTCAATTCAGGGCTCAAACCCAAACGGAACAGACATTTCCTCTGAGCCGAGAGAGAGCAGCAGTTTTGAAGGAGAGCCCATCTGTTGGACTCCGTCTATTTTCAGACACTTTTCACTTTGGTGAGATTTGCATTTTAATGGTTTCGACCTCGGGTCAAAACCGCAGGTACTGAAAAACCCACAATCCCACTGAAATTAGCATAATTTCCATCATCTTAAAACAGTTGCCAGGGCCAAAGCCAATCCGCCGCTTCTTAGAGATAACACTTTAAAAAGAAGTCGGATAGCCCAGTTTTAACTTGTCTTTTCTGAGAGTAGAAAACTGAGTCGCCTGTGTTTCGCTGCTTTGAAACAATGGACGACTTCATTGAGGCCCTTCATTCTCAGTGGCAGACCTATGGATGAAAGCTGCTGCTCGACCTTTCATATAGTCTTAATGTGGAGTTTTCATATTTACACTGCTGTGCAAAAGTCAGACACATGTAAAACAAGGTGGAAACAATACCAGCCCCACTGTCGTGGCCGGTATAAAATAAAATACAAATCCGTAAAATAAATTATTAAATTGAAATGCACTTACCTACATCTGCACAGATTGCACACACACATAAAGCTATGGTGCCTAAGACTCCTGCACAGTGCTGTATATCATTGATTCTCAAACTTTCTCATATCATTGACCCTTAATTGAGTCCATGTTAGGGCCACGTGGGCCCCATTTGATTATTTTTTCGAGCAGACCCAAATCTGAGACTATTTTTTATGTTAGATATGATTTTGTCCAGAATTCCTTGACAATCCTTGACAATATTGTAGGAAGAGAGGTAGCCTAACCAAGAAACTATGATCAACATTATCATTCTTCTACTGTAGATTGTCTGATTGTGTGACAATCAGTGCTGCACATCTTGATACATTCTGATGCATTTTTTGAATTTGCAGGGTCCAGGCACTTCAGCCTGATTGGTTCGCGGAGCTTATAGTGTCTTGAGCATAACCACGCCCACTTCAAACCCAACATCAGGAACAGTACGAAAAATTAAAGAACTTTTCACCGAAAAACAATATGGTATATTTCGCGCAACCTATCCAAAAACTATAAACAGTTTTGCAGATATTCATTCAGTTATTGAGAGTTGATTTGAGTTAGGTTGTGGACCAGTGATGTCATTTTGTGCATGAATGACATCACTGGCATCAACTTGAACTCAAATCAAGTCTCAATAACTGTCAAACTAAATGAATGCCTGCAAAACGGTTTAGAGTTTTCAGATGTGTGAGATCATGTGCGAAATAAATCAGCATTGTTTTTCAGTTTAGTTCTCCTTTAAATGTCAATATTTAGGATTTGGATTGCAACTAATGTCTAATACTTTGACATGCTTACAATTATGTACATGAGAAGGTTATTGCGGATTTGGGTTTCCAGGGGCTTTAACGGGAGTTGGATGTGGCTGCCTGTATCACTGTGAGTCTTACCATATCTGTGGAGTTCCCTCTGAGGCCGAGCAGCTGCAGCCATTCTCAAAAGGCGAAGCAAAGGCCAACGGGCTCACAGCTAAATTACAAATCTACACATCCAGTCACAGGAGGAGTTAGTAAAGCAGACAGTTAGATTTCACACGTGCACAAATCAGCAGAATCACAGAGATCTTGGCGTTGGTGGTGATTATTCAGATAGAGAGAGAAATGACAGACAGCGCATTGAATTAGCTTTTGAATGACCGTTATTTCAAGGCTTAAGAAATGCAGCAGGATAATGATGAATAATGACGGTAATGTATAATTATGAGAAGAGCTTCAGCAGAATGAATGGATTACAAAGTTACAATCTATGATCTCAGGGAGTTACATGGAAAAACTATACCAGCATACATGTAGATGTGTCTTCAAAACTCCGATATAACCACGTTTTGTTCGCCTTACTTTTCTATTATTTTCAGATCAACTGTATCAATCAATGCGGGGAAATGGTAGTTTACCCACCTCTGTATTTACCACTACACCCCTGGATAGAGTATATCATTTATCATGCATCGCCCAGCAGGTGTGTGGTGTGTGTGAGTGTGAGTGTGAGTGTGAGAGAGTGTGTGTGTGTGTGTGTGTGTGTGTGTGTGAGAGTGAGTGAGTGTGTGTGAGTGTGAGTGTGAGTGTGAGTGTGAGAGTGTGTGTGTGTGTGTGTGTGTGTGTGTGTGTGTGTGTGTGTGTGTGAGTGAGTGAGTGAGTGAGTGTGTGTGTGTGTCTCCTTCTTTAATAGTACTGTGTTTATTATAGTGATGCTATTATACTTTAGTTTTGGGTATTGTTTTCTCTCCTGGTAATACATCCGCCCACAGTCCCACCTAGATTATGAGTCTACATCTTTACTTTTGCTGTGACGTGTGCAGCAGACCATTATTTGTATGTGTTGTTGCATCCACATGTCAAAGTGATCAGGTAGCTTGACTGGCACACAGTGAACAGGCCAGCATAGGCCCAGATCGAGCATGACACGAGTCCCTCGGTGCGACCACAAACAAACATAGCGCAACACAGACAGTCAGTCAACTAGGCCAGAGATGCATCAGCAAAGCGAAACCTGCAGAGAAGCTCTTTAAATAGCTCCTAACTCTGACCTTTAGCGTTACATGCTTCGTCCCTCTCTCTACAGGAGCCTAACGTTAAGCGTGGCACAAACTCTCACACACACTGGCTTTAGCCTACACACAAAACAGTCTCAAGAGAAGTTGCACAAGCGGATAACTGCTGCTG
The DNA here is from genome assembly GCF_964638095.1 of Poromitra crassiceps. Lineage (NCBI taxonomy): Eukaryota > Metazoa > Chordata > Actinopteri > Beryciformes > Melamphaidae > Poromitra > Poromitra crassiceps. Next base: position 27,424,836 of record NC_139645.1, read on the forward strand.
TAGTGTACAATGTCATCACTCAAACGGTCAAAAAAAACAAACCTGATCTTTTTGATCTGGCTTTGAATTCCAGGAGTTTCCAACCGACATCTGCCAAGCTCGCCATGTTTAAAGTACCTCTGTTTACACGCAGCTCAGCTGTAACAGTGTCAAGGAGGCTGGAATAAAAGATATGACTTCCGCTCAGAACCTTCAAAATAAAACAACTGTTGGCGAGCATACGCATATAAGCATACGGCCTTGCGAGTTATGGCCGCTCTCGTCTCGCTGGCCAGCCCCCCTTCCCTTCTGCGAGAGTCGTCTGGCTGCACGGAAACAGGCTACTGGGATTTCCTAGCGTGAACTTCGGTGCTCTTAATCTGAAAGAACAAACTCACCTTACTTCTGGTATACTCCAACGAACTCTCTCTAGCTTCATGCAGCTGTCAAGCAAGCATACCCAGTAGCGCGACACTGCCGTAAACGAGGAAGCGCTCAGTTTTGTGTATTCCGTATTCTTTCTGGAATAAAATGGAAACATCGAGATAATAATAATGAAAAATGACACATGTACGCGATATTTACAGCTGCCAAAATCTCACGTAGTGATTTTCCATTGAATGTGTCGGTCATTATTCCGCCCCGCCGTAAAGCGAACTGCCGTATTCCAGTGTGTGTTGTTGTGGTGGTGGTGATGAGAGGAGCGTGTGGTAAAGATGTCGATGTTTAGTGTGTTGGTGTTTCTAATAATCCATGTATTGGGACAGTATGGGACGTGTGCTCTGCAGGACGTGACGGCTGAGCTGTTCGGGGAGCAGAGTCACGGCACGCTGGCCGCGTTTGGAGACTTTAACTCGGACAAACAGACGGACATCTTCATCATCAGAGACCGTGAGCAGCAGAGCTACTGTAGCATCATCATGACATCTGTTACTTTCTGTGCTGCTACATGACGTTTAACGTTTTACAGCTTGCACAGTTTAATGACAGTGTGTTAAACAAAACAAACCGCTGAACCCCGGAACGTTACGTTATGATAACATTTGTTGCCAAAATGTTCTGCCCTCACTTCCTTGTGACGCCATGGCGTCTGTGATATTCAGTAACGTTATAAGCTACGTTAATTAACGTTGGTGAATTTATTGTTATATAATACTAGCTGTAACGTTATGGTGTTTCTATCTCCTGTGATATAACTACAAAAACATCAGTGTATATATGATATGCTTGTTTTTACTGTATAATATTTGATCTCCTCCTAGGATTTAGGATTCTCCATGGTGTAATTCTATTTAGCTGCCACCTTGCACCATAGCTACACTAGTAGCATTGATTCTGCTGCACTACAGCTAAGTTAGTAGTTAGTTAAGTAGTTAGTGCACAATGCAGTTGTTTCCTAAAGCAGTATGGAGGACCCCCTAGTAGCCTACACATTCACAAGAGTTCAAAAAGTGCTGACAACTGGGCCGGATACCAGGCTAATTGTAGATAGAGAGAGCAGTGAAACAATATAGCCCCAACTAGTAGTTTCTTATACATTTATTTCTACTACCTTTCTCTACATATTCTCTAATTTTGTAACTTCTTGTAACCCCCTAAAGCAGTGGTCCCCAACCACCGGGCCGCGGACCGATAACGGGCCGCGAGCCCTGGTGGTCCCCAGAGTTGGGTAGTCATTCTGATTCTCTGTCCAAGAAAACGTTACAGCAGGTCAGGATGCAGGCCAGCAAGAGTACAAAATTTGTATCTCAGAAACTGGAGGGGCTTAACCACCTGCCTACATGTTCATCTGGCCAACCTGCATGAGTATTATGCTTCTTTGACAATTCAACATTGCATTTGATTATACTTTGTGTAGTATCTTTTTTTGTAACGTCATCATATGTGTCATTTTGGTCCCTTTTTGTTGTCGTTTCTGTACCAAATTTATCAGGTCAAAAGTGACTTAGCATGAGGCTCTCCCTCCCTGAAGCAGCATCAACTACTGACATCCGCTCCCCCTGCAGTGCTTACAGGATGTGGCTAGCACCTTCTAACTAGGAAGTGGCTAGCATCTAACATTTTTCTGTGGTAACCAGAACACATCACCAGGGCGGGTTTAAAGTGAGAAAAATAAACATTTTCAGTGAAGTATAAGCACCAAACAGGAAACTATGACAGTAGATTACAAAATCAATGAGATGTTTTGAGAAAATGATGCAGCAGATTGGCATGGAATCCTGCTAAGTGATGAGGGGCAGCCAGACATACAAAAAAAAAAGCTGAGGAAAAAAGCTGCCAAGCTGAACTACACAGATCTGTTTATGCAAGCAGGAAAAATGAAAGAGGGGCGTTAAAATGTAAGATGTAAAATCTGTATTTCTTGGCATCAGCATTGCAGGTCCCGGATAGTCCCAATTATTCCATGATGGGTATATTTATTAGTTATTAGGGCTGTGGCGATTCACTTATCTCCCGATTCGATACTATCACGATTCTTGGGTGCCGATTCGATTTATATTGCGATTCTTAAGTATTGCGATTCTACGATATTGCGATTCGATATTACGATTTATTGCGATTTTTGTTTCTTTTTTTCTTTTATTTTTTCAGTTTGTTTGCTTTTTTACACTAGATTAGAACATGGGAAAAGTTTAATCATACACTAGAGACTGTATATTATATATAATGAGTAGGGCTGGGCGATATAGTTAAAAACAGGGGCGGACTGGGATCATAATTCAGGCCGGGCATTAGATACCAAGCAGGCCAGGCCGATATGGGCCGACGCGTGTGAAATTTGGGCCGTTTGAAGCCCAACTTGGGCAGTTTGAAGCCAGATTTGGGCCGTTTGAAGTCCAATTTTACAATGAGATGCACCCACTTTAACCCTGAAGTGTAATTATTACTTCAGACTAACTAATAAAGTAATAAAACCACTAGTAAACCAGTAGGCGGCGCCTGGCCTGCTGTTCAGTGAGTGGCCTGACTGCAAGCACCCAATTTCCTTTTTTTTTTTTTTTTTTTTTCGATTATCGATTCTGGAATAAAAGATCGATTAAAAAAATCGTGACATTAAAAATCGCGATACTTAGGTGAATCGATTTTTTCCCCCACCCCTAATATTTATGTCAGTTGACTCCCGTGCCCCAGCTCTCAGTTTAGATACGTGGGAATTTCAGGAAGCAGAAATGTCCACACACTTTGTACGGCACATTGACAGGAGTTGGAATGGAATGTAGCCAATGATCCACGGCCAGGGTTGCCAGGTCTGTGTGTCACAAAACCAGCACGATGGCCAATCAAAAGCAGCCAATAACACCAGCCTAAATGTTTAGTGGGCCAGCTGAGCATTAAAAGCAATTTTCCTTAAACAGTTATTTCAGATAGGTCCTAACATGAGCTTGTTTAATTACATACAGTTACAGTATATTATCATCATGATCATAAATAAAATAGCTCTGTGGTGTCGACCAGTGATTCTCAACCTTTTTGTAGTCTCAGGGATACTGTCTGATAAGATTTCATATCTGTCCATACTGAAGATTAACAGATTAACAGTGAAGAGTATGAAACCTATACAATCTCTCATTGGGTTAACTTCTAGTCAAGGGAATAATATTGAAATTAAAATATTCCCAAATGTTCTGGGGACCCCCTCGAACCGCCTCAATGATCCCTGGGGGTTCTCCGGACCCCACGTTGAGAACAACTGTCCTAAAGAGACACACGCTGCTCTTCCGGGTTCCTCATCGTCTCTGCGACGATCTTTTTGTCTTACCTCTGAACGAGTGAACGACTGTGATGAAGCTGTGATGAAACTAGGGATGCACGATATATCGGCAATCATATCGGTATCGGCCAGTATCGGCCGATTTTTTAACATATCGGTCATATCGGTATCGGTCAGATGTTGCAATGTTAATATCGGTTATCATTATCAGCCAAATTCTTCACATTGATATGAAATAATGCAGTAAATCTATGATTTATGGGCTTTTCCAAAGGCTTTGCAAATAAAGAAATGCATAACCTTTTAAAATTCAGTGTTAACATGTGTTTTTCAGTATGTACAAAATGTGATGATCATAAAAATGTGGTTTTATACAGATCATATCGACATCGGTAAATATCGTTTATCGGCCATAACAGCAATGTTAATATCGGTTATCGGCATCGGCCAAAATTTTCATATCGGTGCATCCCTAGATGAAACGTTCTTGTATTAATCTCAAGGCCTATTCTGTGTATTTCCTGTTTCCCGTTTCAGAGTCTGAACTGGTGATATTCTTCGCCGACTCAAAAGTACCGTACTTCAAGCCCAAAGTGCGCATCACCAAGGAGTCTTTGCCAAGGTGAATTTGCGTTCATTACACTTTCGTTTAAATTAATTTCATTTGAACCTTGATATTTGCCACATTTAAAACTAGGTATGGCATCGTTAATTTGTATTGATATTGATGCCATTCTCGAGACTGCTTAATGATCCGAGTCTTTATCAATACCACTATCAATACCTTTCTAATATTTTCTGGAAAGACGAGATGACAATACATTCTTAACAGAACTGGTGAACTGTGAGTCTGTGACAGTGATTTCTGAACAGAATGAAATTTGCCTCGCCTGGTGAGGCAATTAAATTTGTCTGTTTTTACTTAACGGCAGTTGCCAGGCATTTCAATTTAATTCAAAAACGTTATTAGACAATCGATGTATGTTTGTGCACCACTGATTTGATGTAAACCACATGACTCTCGTCTCGCGAGACATAATGTTTCATTATAGGAGCCGCTAGTCTCGATAAGCTCGGACCTAATTGATTTTTGGGTTTTGAGAAATTATTATCGATCGATACCAATCTATACCGGGTCTCAATCCCCATCCTTAAAACTTAAAACATCCTAAATCCTTCTTTTATCCTTTGTTAGGTTGTTGTGAGGGTGTTACTTGACTTGAATAGTTTTTGTGTAAAAACAAGCTAACTGCGCTCACCTCACTGTAGTGCGCTGACTGTAGTGTGCTAACTGTAGTGTGCTAACTGTTTCAGTGACATCAACGTCATCACCAGCGCGGTCCCCGGAGACTACGATGGAGACTCTCAGATGGATGTGCTCCTCACGGCTCAGTCCAGTCGCGACCAAACGCAGACGACCGTTTTCATCTACTGGGGGAACAACCAGACGCTGGGTACAGCTGCAACTATGAATGGCTCATGACTGTGTGTGGGGGTACTATAGTTTGGCCTCATGAGGGCAAAGGCCAATGTACGTAGTTGTCGTAAGCAGAACATTATATAACATGTGATTTTGTAATTTTGGAGAGGTCTTTGTGGGTACACTTCCACCAACTAAAGTCTATGGAGGAACACAGCATGCCAATGCTAAGATGTGGGCACAAGCATATTTTTTGATCCCAAAATTATCTGTTTTAGTTTTTAGTTTTTTCCCCCTGAATCTTTCTCCCCAATTGTACTTGGCCAATTTTCCCACTGCTGCTCCACCCTCTGCCGATCTGGGAAGAGCCGAGACTAACACCACGCTTCCTCCAACACATGCCCAGTTGCCAGCCGCTTCTTTTCACCTAACAGCGGGGAGCTTCACTGGGAGGACAGGGCACGTGGGAGGATCACGCTATTCCCCACAGTTCCCTTCTGCCCCAAACAGGCGCCCCGATCGACCAAAGGAGGCGCTAGTGCAGCGAGCAGGACACATACCCCCAATCCGGCATCCCACCCTCAGACACCAGCCAATCGTGCCTGTATGGATGCCCGACCAAGCCGGAGGTAACACGGGGGTGCGAACCTGCGACCCTCGTGTTGGTAGGCAGGGAATCTACTGCTGCACTACCCGGACTAGGGATGTCAATTTTCGGTTAATTTCACTTTCGATTAACCGACGCTAATAATCGATTAACCTATCGGTTAATTCATAATTCTTTAATATAATTTTTTTTTTTTTTTTTTTTTTTTGGTCTATTTACTCAATGAGCTCATGCCCAAACAAGGCGTGTCTATTTAGATGCTGAAATGTTAATGCTTTTTGTGTTAGAATTATGCCTTTATTTTTTGTTGGCTTTGCTGAAATTTATAAGTTTATTGCCACATTTTGATCAGGTAATCATTCCAAAATCATTCTGGCTCTTATATGGATGACAAGGAAATATATTTTTGAGAGCTTTATTTCCTGTTTATGTAAACATTACAACAACAACAATCTGTTATTTTTTTTGATTTTTTCACATTAGGCCTACTGTCTTTTGCAGCATAAAAACTTAAACAAAATATAGCCTATTTCGATTTGCTGCCAACAATTGAACAAAATTTGAACAAAATAGTTGCATGATGCAAAACACTGTGCAAAATCTGCAAGGAAACTCAAAAAACGTGTCCAAATTTTTTTTTTTTTTTTTTTTTTTTTTTTATATTAACTGATAGACCGACAGCAATAACCGAACAACGACGTTAGCGACGGTTAATCGATTAACGGTTAACCGTTGACATCCCTAACCCGGACGCCCAGCCACTTTATCTGTATTGACTCTCCTGTAGTTCACTCCTCTGCACATGTGTGACTGGGACTGGTGTTTTGGGTAACACGTAGGTCAAGGTAATTTTTCACTTTTGTACAGATGATGAAAGATGAAAGATTGTAAACTTTCAAATGATGTGTCACACATTGAAATCTGAAAAGAGTTGAAGAAGATGATGCTTATTTGAATCATCGTACTCCTAAAAGCAACATTCAGAGAAAATTGTCCTGAAAGTTGGTGAACAAGCTTGGTTGCCGAACACATTATCAGTATTTAGTGATCCTAAAACTCTTGTTATGTTGAGTGCATTCTTCAACATTTAAACTTGCGTAATGTGAGAAAAAAGTGAAACACTTTTTTCCCTCTTTCCCCAAAAACAACCTTTTGATCTTGATTTGCTTCGATCTTTGATTTGCTTTGATCTTTGATTTGCTTTGATATTTGCTTTGATTTCTTTTTGATGTCAGCGTTGCCTACTTGTTAACCCTTTCACCATTTTTCACCTCGTCACATTCTTGCACAGTCATGTCATTACAGAATGGTAGGAAGAAATCTGCTGACGGCCAGATGATGACATGACTACTTTGCCAGCACAATGTCACTGTGCTCGGTCTGCGCAGGCCGTGGGCCAAATTCTTCCGGGTTGTGTTAACACTTCCGGCGGTCACGGCGCTAAATATAAAAGAACGTCCGAAGAAGAGAGTTGTTTTTGTAGCGGACAGTGCAAGGGGGTAGAACAAAGAACGTAGCCTACTACTTTGAGCTCGGTACACAGCAAGCAAGCGAGTATCCACTGTTAGCCAGGTCAGATAACGTTATCGTCGACAATGACGAGCACTTTCTTGTAAAACATACCTGGACTTCAACAAAGAAAGCTTCAGATGGTTTTCTCTCCTCCGAGCGCAGCTCGAGCCACTAACGTCAATAAGACCCGCAGACGTTAACGTAATTCCATGGAATGCGAGACTTAACGAGCCAGTTACATGGCGTTGCATTCTTAGACATTGCCGTTTGCTTTTATTTGGTATGTTACATACAATTGGCTAAATTATTAGTTAATTCAGAGTTAGATGATATTGGAGCAGCCAGCCATTTTTTTTTTCTTTTTTTTGCCGGAAGTCGTCACACGACCACACAACCGGCTCAAATGGGCGTGGCTACATAAGGTGAATAGGGCCTTACACTTCCTGAAAGATTCAGCGCCATCGCATGTGAAACGGCATCGCTGTAGCGGAACATAGTTCTGCTCACTCACAGAGACGTTCACGTTCTTATTATAGGATCGTGCGTAATACAGATTTTCTGTGGTGTGTTTTTGACAGAAACCAGCATGACTTAGTCTTTTTATTGTGTTCTTTACAGATACAGATCCATGGAACAAGACCTTTACTGATCAACCTCTTGTTATGGAGTAAGTCACATTGAATGGTAGTGATGCCAAATAACCCATTACTTTATTAGTCTGCTTATACAAACCTTTAGTGGTACGTTTACTTTCTATGAAGGAAAATGATTTTATTTTCAATTTGGTCATTTTGCCGGATTATGTATATCACAGCACTACAGACATTGTATTAAATAAATAAAAATCTCTCCTGCAGTTTCAATGGGGACATGATTCCAGACATCTTTGGCACTGTCGGCAAGGACTCCACTGTAGTCTGCTATCTGACCAAACGGTAAGCAGAACACCATAATGTAGTCCTCAGCAAACTCAGCTCAGTTTATTATGGCACATTGTTACAGTTGTGTTCTCTATGCTCTGAGAGAAAACACATTGTTACACTTGTGTTCTCTATGCTCTGAGAGAAAACACATTGTTACACTTGTGTTCTCTATGCTCTGAGAGAAAACACATTGTTACACTTGTGTTCTCTATGCTCTGAGAGAAAACACATTGTTACACTTGTGTTCTCTATGCTCTGAGAGAAAACACATTGTTACAGTTGTGTTCTCTATGCTCTGAGAGAAAACACATTGTTACACTTGTGTTCTCTATGCTCTGAGAGAAAACACATTGTTACAGTTGTGTTCTCTATGCTCTGAGAGAAAACACATTGTTACAGTTGTGTTCTCTATGCTCTGAGAGAAAACACATTGTTACAGTTGTGTTCTCTATGCTCTGAGAGAAAACACATTGTTACAGTTGTGTTCTCTATGCTCTGAGAGAAAACACATTGTTACAGTTGTGTTCTCTATGCTCTGAGAGAAAACACATTGTTACACTTGTGTTCTCTATGCTCTGAGAGAAAACACATTGTTACAGTTGTGTTCTCTATGGTCTGAGAGAAAACACATTGTTACACTTGTGTTCTCTATGGTCTGAGAGAAAACACATTGTTACACTTGTGTTCTCTATGCTCTGAGAGAAAACACATTGTTACAGTTGTGTTCTCTATGCTCTGAGAGAAAACACATTGTTACAGTTGTGTTCTCTATGCTCTGAGAGAAAACACATTGTTACAGTTGTGTTCTCTATGCTCTGAGAGAAAACACATTGTTACAGTTGTGTTCTCTATGGTCTGAGAGAAAACACATTGTTACACTTGTGTTCTCTATGCTCTGAGAGAAAACACATTGTTACAGTTGTGTTCTCTATGCTCTGAGAGAAAACACATTGTTACAGTTGTGTTCTCTATGCTCTGAGAGAAAACACATTGTTACAGTTGTGTTCTCTATGCTCTGAGAGAAAACACATTGTTACACTTGTGTTCTCTATGCTCTGAGAGAAAACACATTGTTACACTTGTGTTCTCTATGCTCTGAGAGAAAACACATTGTTACACTTGTGTTCTCTATGCTCTGAGAGAAAACACATTGTTACAGTTGTGTTCTCTATGCTCTGAGAGAAAACACATTGTTACACTTGTGTTCTCTATGCTCTGAGAGAAAACACATTGTTACAGTTGTGTTCTCTATGCTCTGAGAGAAAACACATTGTTACACTTGTGTTCTCTATGCTCTGAGAGAAAACACATTGTTACACTTGTGTTCTCTATGCTCTGAGAGAAAACACATTGTTACACTTGTGTTCTCTATGCTCTGAGAGAAAACACGTTGTTACACTTGTGTTCTCTATGCTCTGAGAGAAAACACATTGTTACACTTGTGTTCTCTATGCTCTGAGAGAAAACACATTGTTACAGTTGTGGTAGTGATCTTTAATGAACTGTTGGGCTCTAGATGGCGCTGTGACGTGGTGGTTTTCCCTCTCCTCAGGAGCCCACTGTGCCAGCCTGCACTGAGTTCGCCTGTGAAGCTGCACGTCCCGCACTCCAACGCTTTCATTGACCTCAACAAGGACTTCACCGCTGGTGAGTCACTGATGTTTGAGCAGTGTTTTTGATGCATGGACCGACTGTATAAACGACATGGCCGGAGTGAGTGTGATGTCACATCCTGTTCTGAAGCCTGTAGATTGGCATTTTGGCTGCTGCCATCTTGGTTCTCACACAGCATCCGTTACATCAATGGTTGTTATATTGGCAATGCCGGGGCTAACGTTGGCGGCTAACATGACGTTAGCCGCTAGCTATGAGGTCTGTTTGTTCATAGTAGTAACGTACAGCCAGGGAGCTGGCATGGAGCAGACACATATTTACAGTACTTACCACTCAGTCCAACACCCTCGCTAACTTTTTTTCAAACGCCACAGGGTGAGCCACAGTTAACATTAGTAGCTCCATAGTAGACAGCTAACGTTAGTAGCTCCATAGTAGACAGCTAACGTTAGTAGCTCCATAGTAGACAGCTAACGTTAGTAGCTCCATAGTAGACAGCTAACGTTAGGAGCTCCATAGTAGACAGCTAACGTTAGTAGCTACGTGGCAGACAGCTAATATTAGTAGCTCCATGGCAGACAGCCACTGAGCTCGCAAGTACCGAATGACACAACACATGAGCTTCAAGTTAATTATTTTAATATCTCAGCTCTCAAGCTCAGAACAGGCGATGTATTTCTGCTTTAAACATGACTTACGGTGCTGTATTGCTCCCATCTTGCCAAAGCGCTCCTGGATCTTCACTACCGCTAGCGAGAACAACATTAAAACTTCCGGTCAGACTTTTTTTTACAAAATAAAACGACTCTGCACAAGTCTCAAGCACACAGAAGCTATTGAAAAAAGCTTAATTTTGAAGTCTCAGCGATATTCGCTGGCGGAACGGAGCTATCTGCACTTCATTGCGACGCCTCGACGCATGTGATGCAAAAGGGCATATTTTCATGGTCGATGACGTCGGTGACATTGACGATGACGTTGAGATCCCAGCCCTTCATTTAGATGAGGTG
>NC_139645.1:27443112-27463112 GCF_964638095.1 Poromitra crassiceps
TCATTTCCTTGATGGGCATCAAGGAAATGATGCGCGCTGGCAAACGCGACTGAACGAAAAGGCTTGGCCCGTTCGCTTTCTAGGAAATCGTGTGGAGATAGATAGAAGCATAAGAGCTCAGTTGTGAGCGCGGATGCAGCCGAGCCCACTCTCGCTGTAGACGGAGCAATATATACGGGCGGCTCTGGCAGAAAGCATGCATCGGTTTCCACGGCTTTCTCCGCTGTCTCCTGTACAAAGTAAAGGATCTGAGGTGGGTGGAGCAGCTCCTGTGACGATGTTTAAGGTGGCGCCGTGTGATCCCTTGAAGGGATTCATGCTCACTGGCTGGGTACGACCTTAAACAGCAGAATTATGGAATAATATGAATTATGATTTTAGGACGTCCACAGACGTCCTTGGCACTGAACGTTACTTTTTTTTAGGACGTGCACAGACGTCCTTGGCACTGAATGTGTTAACATCAACTTGAAGCAATTCAGTTAGGGTAGTGCATGGAACTGTCGTACTTGTAAAGTGAAAACGCTTGCTGATTTGCGTGGTTTCTAGTTTGCAGGCCAGTAGACCATCTCAGCTAATTAATTCAAATGAATTATAATTGATAATGAATTATACTGATGTCTCAAAAGTCAAAATGAATGTGGTGATGCTTAATTCATGTTAAAATGCTACACAGCATACAGCTATGTTGTATGAGTCCTGTGTATTTGGGAACATTGTACAGGTATATGTGATTATGTGCCCAAAGCGATGACGTGTAAACTTGGGAATGAATATTTATGATGTGATTTTTCGCTTCAGACCGATGCAAATTCATGATGTGGTTGTATTACTCTGACTGAGTTGACAGAGGCTCCTGCAACCCGCCAGGGAATATTTATGAGACTGCCAGTAAATGGATGAGGCCATTCATTTCCCTCTCAGCGTCTCGCGCCGAGCTTTCTAAGTGTCCTCTCAGCATGCTAATACACTGAGCTATTCTGTTAGCCGCTATTCTGTTAGCCAGGTCCTCTCTCACCTCTCAGTATGTTAATACACTGAGCTATTCTGTTAGCCAGGTCCTCTCTCACCTCTCAGCATGCTAATACACTGAGCTATTCTGTTAGCCAGGTCCTCTCTCACCTCTCAGCATGCTAATACACTGAGCTATTCTGTTAGCCCACTGAGCTATTCTGTTAGCCAGGTCCTCTCTCACCTCTCAGCATGCTAATACACTGAGCTATTCTGTTAGCCGCTATTCTGTTAGCCACGTCCTCTCTCACCTCTCAGTATGTTAATACACTGAGCTATTCTGTTAGCCTGGTCCTCTCTCACCTCTCAGCATGCTAATACACTGAGCTATTCTGTTAGCCAGGTCCTCTCTCACCTCTCAGTATGTTAATACACTGAGCTATTCTGTTAGCCAGGTCCTCTCTCACCTCTCAGTATGTTAATACACTGAGCTATTCTGTTAGCCAGGTCCTCTCTCACCTCTCAGCATGCTAATACACTGAGCTATTCTGTTAGCCAGGTCCTCTCTCACCTCTCAGTATGTTAATACACTGAGCTATTCTGTTAGCCAGGTCCTCTCTCACCTCTCAGTATGCTAATACACTGAGCTATTCTGTTAGCCAGGTCCTCTCTCACCTCTCAGCATGCTAATACACTGAGCTATTCTGTTAGCCCACTGAGCTATTCTGTTAGCCAGGTCCTCTCTCACCTCTCAGTATGTTAATACACTGAGCTATTCTGTTAGCCAGGTCCTCTCTCACCTCTCAGTATGTTAATACACTGAGCTATTCTGTTAGCCTGGTCCTCTCTCACCTCTCAGTATGTTAATACACTGAGCTATTCTGTTAGCCAGGTCCTCTCTCACCTCTCAGTATGTTAATACACTGAGCTATTCTGTTAGCCAGGTCCTCTCTCACCTCTCAGTATGTTAATACACTGAGCTATTCTGTTAGCCAGGTCCTCTCTCACCTCTCAGTATGTTAATACACTGAGCTATTCTGTTAGCCGCTATTCTGTTAGCCAGGTCCTCTCTTACCTCTCAGTATGTTAATACACTGAGCTATTCTGTTAGCCGCTATTCTGTTAGCCAGGTCCTCTCTCACCTCTCAGTATGTTAATACACTGAGCGGTGACATGTTGGCTGATCTCAGTGCAGTGTTTAAAGCTGTAAACAGGTGGGCGGTGACATGTTGGCTGATCTCAGTGCAGTGTTTAAAGCTGTAAACAGGTGGGCGGTGACATGTTGGCTGATCTCAGTGCAGTGTTTAAAGCTGTAAACAGGTGGGCGGTGACATGTTGGCTGATCTCAGTACAGTGTTTAAAGCTGTAAACAGGTGGGCGGTGACATGTTGGCTGATCTCAGTGCAGTGTTTAAAGCTGTAAACAGGTGGGCGGTGACATGTTGGCTGATCTCAGTGCAGTGTTTAAAGCTGTAAACATGTGGGCGGTGACATGTTGGCTGATCTCAGTGCAGTGTTTAAAGCTGTAAACAGGTGGGCGGTGACATGTTGGCTGATCTCAGTGCAGTGTTTAAAGCTGTAAACAGGTGGGCGGTAACACGTTGGCTGATCTCAGTGCAGTGTTTAAAGCTGTAAACAGGTGGGCGGTGACATGTTGGCTGATCTCAGTGCAGTGTTTAAAGCTGTAAACAGGTGGGTGGTGACATGTTGGCTGATCTCAGTACAGTGTTTAAAGCTGTAAACAGGTGGGCGGTGACATGTTGGCTGATCTCAGTGCAGTGTTTAAAGCTGTAAACAGGTGGGCGGTGACATGTTGGCTGATCTCAGTGCAGTGTTTAAAGCTGTAAACAGGTGGGCGGTGACATGTTGGCTGATCTCAGTGCAGTGTTTAAAGCTGTAAACAGGTGGGCGGTAACACGTTGGCTGATCTCAGTACAGTGTTTAAAGCTGTAAACAGGTGGGCAGTGACATGTTGGCTGATCTCAGTACAGTGTTTAAAGCTGTAAACATGTGGGCGGTGACATGTTGGCTGATCTCAGTGCAGTGTTTAAAGCTGTAAACAGGTGGGCGGTGACATGTTGGCTGATCTCAGTGCAGTGTTTAAAGCTGTAAACAGGTGGGCGGTGACATGTTGGCTGATCTCAGTGCAGTGTTTAAAGCTGTAAACAGGTGGGCGGTGACATGTTGGCTGATCTCAGTGCAGTGTTTAAAGCTGTAAACATGTGGGCAGTGACATGTTGGCTGATCTCAGTACAGTGTTTAAAGCTGTAAACAGGTGGGCGGTGACATGTTGGCTGATCTCAGTGCAGTGTTTAAGGCTGTAAACAGGTGGGTGGTGACATGTTGGCTGATCTCAGTACAGTGTTTAAAGCTGTAAACAGGTGGGCGGTGACATGTTGGCTGATCTCAGTGCAGTGTTTAAAGCTGTAAACAGGTGGGTGGTGACATGTTGGCTGATCTCAGTACAGTTTAAAGCTGTAAACAGGTGGGCAGTGACATGTTGGCTGATCTCAGTACAGTGTTTAAAGCTGTAAACAGGTGGGCGGTGACATGTTGGCTGATCTCAGTGCCGTGTTTAAAGCTGTAAACAGGTGGGCGGTGACATGTTGGCTGATCTCAGTACAGTGTTTAAAGCTGTAAACAGGTGGGCAGTGACATGTTGGCTGATCTCAGTACAGTGTTTAAAGCTGTAAACAGGTGGGCGGTGACATGTTGGCTGATCTCAGTGCAGTGTTTAAAGCTGTAAACAGGTGGGTGGTGACATGTTGGCTGATCTCAGTGCAGTGTTTAAAGCTGTAAACAGGTGGGCGGTGACATGTTGGCTGATCTCAGTGCCGTGTTTAAAGCTGTAAACAGGTGGGCGGTGACATGTTGGCTGATCTCAGTACAGTGTTTAAAGCTGTAAACAGGTGGGTGGTGACATGTTGGCTGATCTCAGTGCAGTGTTTAAAGCTGTAAACAGGTGGGTGGTGACATGTTGGCTGATCTCAGTGCAGTGTTTAAGGCTGTAAACATGTGGGCGGTGACATGTTGGCTGATCTCAGTGCAGTGTTTAAAGCTGTAAACAGGTGGGCAGTGACCTCTAGCTGACTTCACTACATCAGCCCTGCCAGAGAAGAAAGTGTGTGTTGTTACCAGGCAGGCATTTCTTTTGTAGATCTGTCGCCCTCCTCAACCTTTTTATCCTGCTCCTTTTTACACCTAGCTTGTTCTCTCTCTCGCTATGTCTCTCTCTCTCTCTCTCTCCATCCTATGTCTCTCTCTCTCTCCATCCTCTGTCTCTCTCTCTCTCTCTCCCTGCTGCACTTCTGTCCTTCAACTCATCTCTCTCCCTCTCTCTCTATGTCACTCTCTCTCCATCCTCTGTCTCTGTATCTCTACCTCTCTCTCTCTTCCTCTCTCGCTAGGTCTCTCTTCTCTCTCTTCCTCTCTGTCTCTCTCTCTCTCTCTCTCCATCCTATGTCTCTCTCTCTCCATCCTCTGTCTCTCTATCTCTACCTCTTTCTCTCTTCCTCTCTCACTATGTCTCTCTTCTCTCTCTTCCTCTCTGTCTCTCTCTCTCTCTCTCTCTCCATCCTCTGTCTCTCTCTCACTATGTCTCTCTTCTCTCTCTTCCTCTCTGTCTCTCTCTCTCTCTCTCTCTCCATCCTCTGTCTCTCTCGCTATGTCTCTCTCTCTCCATCCTCTGTCTCTCTCGGGATTCAGTGACAGACAGAAAAAAAAAACTAATACAATAAGTCATATGCCGGTATGAGACTCTGATGGTATGACAACCTTAGTTTCACTCTGTCGCAGTATTGTGCACCTCTAAGTAGGGATGGGCATTTCTAGCAAAAACACTATTCGAAATTCGCTGGCCAAATTCGAATTTAATTCGAAATTCGAAAATAAAAATAAAAATGTAATTTTCTTTTTTTTTTTTTTTTTTCGAATTTCGAATTTCGAATTTCAATAATAAAAGTCGACCTTGATAATAACAACGATTATTCGAAAATTCGAAATTCGATGCCCATCCCTACCTCTAAGACATGTTATTGTAAACTCTCTGGGCAAATAAATACATAATGTATTATGTAAAAGAAATGGCCATTGAACAAAGTGTATGTTTTAAAATAACATAGAACATTAGTAAACCACGTACGTTAAGTTAACAGTATGTTAGGGGTTTAGGACTGTCAAAGAATATGAAGAGGCTAGCAACTACACATGTGTCGGAGGAAGCATGGTGCTAGTCTACGGCTCTCCCCAGATCGGCAGAGGGTGGAGCAGCAGGGGGAAATTGGCCAAGCACAATTGTGGAAAAAATATATAATAATATAAAAAAAACCATTGCATTCTCATGGAATGCAGCCCGTCACACCCGAGCTACCAGGATTGTCCACAGAGGGTTCTCAGAGGGAGAAGTTACTCATGTCTGTATCATTTTTGTACAGCTACCCCAAGCCAATGATCTATTATACGTTAGGCATGGGTCGGTTTGAAAAATTTGAAACCGGTTCGATATTCCCAAAAACACTTATCAAACCGGTATATCGAATTTTACAATTTTTATTATTATTATTATTATTATTATTATTTTTGTGTAGCCCATAAATGACTGTAATGCGACTGCAGTTGGTGGTGATAATGCACCTCTAAGCTGGTATACCAACCAGCACTAACACTGAATAAAAATAAGCAGAACCTTTTAACTGTAACAACACACTGTTTTTATTTCTCATAACTATTCAGCTTAACTTTTCTTCAAACATCAACATAATAAACAAAATAAGACTTTTAGCTACTAGTGCATCTTGAGAAGCGGCTAATACGAAAAATCCCTACCCCTATTTTTTTTTTTTTTTTAAGGTTTTTTCGGTTCGCACGTGATCAAACCGGTTTGGGCTCGTACACCGAACCTAACCGGTAAAACCGGGAATCGACCCGTGCCTACTATACGTTATACTATACGTTATTATACTGTTAGCAAAATAGACAGTGAAAAAGTTGTATCAGGACATCCCCCCTCTTGATATTGTTTTCCTAGCTAGCGCCACTAAAGCAAACACATCATCAAGTCTTGAGCGCGCTTTGTAGATTTAGCTGCTCCTGTTCTCCGGCTGCTCGCTTCACCGGCACCACCAATTAGCAGCAAAACAGCTCCGAGTGCGAGGCAGCTGGAAACCTGAGCGTTCTGCATGCAGACACACTTCACCAGCTCTCTTCTCTTCTCTCTTCATCACAGCCCACTGACCGCAGGACGTGTTCTTATCATTAGAACGGTGTATCATCCACACCCATCACGTCTCTCCCCACTGCACTATCAAGCTCACCCAAAGGGGTCATATCGCAGCGTTTGAAATTCACAAAGAGCACCAGTAGGCGGGGAGCTATCGAGAGCGCGATAACAACTTGTTTTTTTTTGGGGGGGGGGGGGGGGAGAGAGAAAGGTGGGAATAGTCGGGTAATTATAAATGCCATTTTGGGCAAATCCTGCACAAAGACGAGCGATGCTGGCGCGAGGCTGCGTCGCTAGGCAACGGGCACGGTGATGCTCAGCCAGCGCAGCATCCAATTAACGCAGCGCTGTGTGTCGGAGGGACTCGCTGATTGTGGGAGTAAAAAAACACATTTGAGGAGGAGACGTGATAGTAAAGGGATTAGGTTTACATTTAGGTGGCAGAGTCGGGCGTTTTAAATAGGCATTTTATTGTAGTTCTCTGGGTGCTTTTAAAATAGTCTCTATTACCTGAGAGAGAGAGAGAGATGGAGAGCAGAGTGAGAGAGCCATTGATTGTGCTCGTCACATTCAAGGAATGATAGTCCTAATCAGAATAATAATCCTGGTGCTCTAGGCCAGGCTTGAAGGCAACAAGTTGAACAAGAACATAGAGACACTGCGGAGCGCGTCATCATTCAGAAACCACGGGCCAAAATGGGGGGAAACATAAACTCCCGTCTAAACATGGCGTTCTCCTATGTCGCGTGCATGGTCGGGTGTTGCACAAAAAGATCGTATATACGGAAGATGAACACTCCAACTTACTTCATTGACAGCAACATCCACATTTTTCTTCTCGCCAATTCTCAATGGCTTCCTCGTTTTGCTCGGGAGTACCAAAAAACTTTAACTGGCGATTTTCTACATTTGTTGTCTGCGCAGCCCCACCACACAACAGCTTTTAACTATGTTTAATTCAAGGAATATGACGCTGGTGTGTGGAAGTGAATGGAGAACTTTCCCCCGTGATGGCCGTGGCCTATTTCATGCAGTGTCTCTATGCATGGCATTATGCATAGTCAGACATGAGGCCCACGTCTTGGCCAGCGTGCAGGAGAGCGCACGCCTGCTTCAAAACAGTTAAACAAGTCAATGGGAGAATAAGCATAGGAGTAGGATTGTGCTCTGCTTTCCAAAGAACAAGGAAGACGGTAAACGTATCCGTCGTCACAAGTACTTTAATCATGTATTGATTATTTAAGGGTGCAACTAACCATTGTGAGTTGCCCCCCTAATCAATACAATGCAATGCAGTCAATGCAACACAAATACAATTTCGATGATCAATTAATCTATGATTTATCGTAGGGCTGTGCGATTTTGCCTAAAACTAAAATTGACGATTTTTTCTCTCAAAACTCGATTTTCTATTTCTATTTCGATTTATTATACTATTATACTTCTCTAAACATTTGTTGCCCTGCAGAGCTCTTTTCCCCCCTTTTTTCCATAATTGACAATTTACGCTTTTACTCTGAAGGTAGAACAACTCAACTTCCTGTTTTAGTTTGCCGCTGCTATGCTTAACTTCCTGGCTGTTGCTTGCTAACTTGACACTGGTGGATTTGCGTGTTCCTCCGTGAGATAATTATATTAGTGTCTAAGCGACCACCCGTGCTCGGAGTTATATCTGTACTAGAATAACACAAAGTCACAACAGGAATGCGTGGAACTGCGATAGCAGTTAGGGGGAAAATTCAGACACACAGGGACAGGTGAGTCAGCTGAGGCAGCCATGAATACAGCCAGTACTCGGTGGTCTCACGTGTTGTTTTGTTATTATGTGAACTGTAAAGGCAACGTTTCATCGTCCGGTGATAATGTCTGTGTTCGTGTGCGCGCGTGAGTGTGTTGTGGCAATCGTTATCTTGTAGGCTACAGCCCGCAGTGCAACAAGCTGCTTTTTGGTCGGAGGTGTTGAAATAAGTCCATTGTGCTGCTGTTTTTAGTAGCCAGTATCACAGCCTCTAGAGAGACTTTACAGCGGTGAGAATGGACAAGTAGCAGCATGCGTACATGAGAGAGAGCCGCCCCGCGTAACGTACTTAGCCTAGTTAAAGTGAAAATTAAATTAAAAAAAAAAAAAAAAAAAAAACGATTTTACGATTTTCATTTTTTTAACATCGTCCTAACTAATTAATTCGATTACGATTCAAAATCGATTAATCGCACAGCCCTAATTTATCGATCTATGGGGGGTGGTACTTTGAGTCCTTTGTGTCAAAGATAACATAACTTAAAAATATAAACAGGTTATGTTATGTTATGTTATGTTATGTATGATGGTTTTTACCTCGCCAAAAATGATCTTAAATTTGGAGCGTTATTTACCCACTTTGCTGACAAGGTAACATGGAGGCCTTAGGTCATCTAGTCTCCTATGATACCATAAACTTCACTCTGGCTTTAAAACAGAGCCCACTACAGTATACCCTCTTAAAGACAGTAACCCTATCAAGAATCGGACCAAATACAATAATGTCACCTAACTCATCGCGAGCGGCCAGAAACGGTCCCGAGTGCCGCGCGTTGAGAACCCCTGCCTTAGGCTACGTTCACACAGGGCACCCAAGCCTTGCCTACGCCTTGCCATTACCCACGCTTTTAAATAGGCGTCCTTTTTAGTCAATGAGGCTGTGTACACCGGGCGCCTCAACGTGAACCCTGCGTGTACCCACGCCTCGCCTGAGCTGCGCCGATTTTATCGTTTAGGCGTGAGTTCTATTTTCAAGCCGACTAGGCGCGTGAAGGCACACTTCTTCTGTCAAGCCATGAAGGAAAAACGCCACAATATCCGTGGGAAATGGCAAAGTCAACTGGATTTCAAAATAAAATGGTGTTACTACAACAATGTTGTCTGTGCATCTCCTCTCAGTGGATCGCACTCTGACCTGACACGCGCCATCACACCACGCCAGGAAGAGAACATGTGATGTCTGTGACTTCCTGATTGGCGTGTGTGCGTAATGGTGGAATTGTGTCATGAAATCACAGCTCATTTGATCCATAACTTCCATTTTCTCCATTCGCTCTCGACTCCCCTGTGGAGACGACAAAGAGCTTCTCCGGAGACGATTGGACAAAAGCCATTTGCTCTCAATGTTCACAGACACTATTCTCTGTGGATCCAGGCGCTGTGAGACAAATGATATCTACAGTAGCTGCAACATTCCCCAGCTCCACAGACCTGCATGTTTTCAATGCACAACAGCTTCTTCTAGTCAGAGTAAAGCTGGCTTATTATTCTGCCTTGGAAACGGCATTGGAAACAATTGATTTAACGACTAATTATTAGGGCTGGGGTATTGGCAAGGACCTCACGATACGATGCGTATCACGATACATGGGTCACGATACGATTGTATACGTATCACGATACATGGGTCACAATATGATTGTATCACGGTACATTGCGATACAATACATATTGCAATATATTGCAATACTTAATACATAATTTACTGAAAATAAAAAAATTGAGCTCAAAATACAACTCGCAGTTAGTGTAATAATATGTACATCACTTTATATTGATAACTTAGTGGACAAATTGAGTCAAAACTACTGAGTGTTGAGTGTCTTACTGAACGCACTGAAATAAAAAGTATTCTTATTGTGTCACTGAACAGACCGCTGTGCAAAAAATCTAAAAAACCGATATATCGGTCCACCGATATTATCGGCCGATAACCAATATATCGGTATCGCCGATATGCCGATATTTTTTTATTTTGTATTTTTTAAGTTATAGACAGCATGTTGTGTATATTTGATCTTTTTTCTTAACTCAAGTTATATTTTATATTTGTTCTATTTGCGTTTTTGTATTTCTAGTTATTTATAATTATTAAATTCCCAGTTCGGTTTACTGTTTCATTGCATTGACGTCATTTTGGACAATAAAGTTGATTGATAAGCTGTAAAAATATCCTCCCTACATTACATATCTCAAGTCATGTTAAGTCATATCTTTGTCAAGTGTTTGATATTTGAGAGATTATTGCAAAATAATTGTGCAATATAATGTGTATTATATAATATAAGAATATCGGCCGATATATCGATATCGGAATCTTTTTTACTCCCTAATATCAGTATCGGGATCGGCCTCCAAAATCCAGTATCGGTCGGGCTCTAGGCGATATATCACGATATTCTTCTGGAATATCAATACAGTATTGCGCGGAAAGATATCGCGATATATTGCCGTATCGATTTTATTGCACTCATTATCTCCCCCAATTGGGTGAGTTTGTCCACTTGCTTTAAGAACGTTTATACATGAGAGATTAAATCACTTGCTTTAAGAACGTTTATACATGAGAGATTAAATCACTTGCTTTAAGAACGTTTATACATGAGAGATTAAATCACTTGCTTTAAGAACGTTTATACATGAGAGATTAAATCACTTGCTTTAAGAACGTTTATACATGAGAGATTAAATAGCTCACTCATTGCATTGCACTTATAACCAGTGACGGTTTTCACTGAATTGCGTGAGGCCCTGGTTTTTACAGTGAATTAACAACAGCTAAGATGTGCGTGGAGCTGTGGACACCTCTGAGCTGTCAGCTATTATATTAGCAAACACTGCGACAGGAAGTAAGCTAGGGGCAATTTGCAATGTTTATGTTGTCAAGTTAAAGCAGTTTATTTGAATCAGTCGTTCCTGTTTAGCGGCGGCACGAGGCAGATTCCTTCTCCATCAAATCATGCAGGAATCTGTGGCTCCACCATGTGTATACATCATCACACAGTGCAGTCAGCTCCACCATGTGTATACATCATCACACAGTGCAGTCAGCTCCACCATGTGTATACATCATCACACACTGCAGTCAGCTCCACCATGTGTATACATCATCACACAGTGCAGTCAGCTCCACCATGTGTATACATCATCACACACTGCAGTCAGCTCCACCATGTGTATACATCATCACACAGTGGAGTCAGCTCCACCATGTGTATACATCATCACACAGTGCAGTCAGCTCCACCATGTGTATACATCATCACACACTGCAGTCAGCTCCACCATGTGTATACATCATCACACAGTGCAGTCAGCTCCACCATGTGTAACCATCATCATACAGTGCAGTCAGCTCCACCATGTGTAACCATCATCACACAGTGCAGTCAGCTCCACCATGTGTAACCATCATCACACAGTGCAGTCAGCTCCACCATGTGTAACCATCATCACACAGTGCAGTCAGCTCCACCATGTGTAACCATCATCACACAGTGCAGTCAGCTCCACCATGTGTATACATCATCACACAGTGCTGTCAGCTCCACCATGTGTAACCATCATCACACAGTGCAGTCAGCTCCACCATGTGTAACCATCATCACACAGTGCAGTCAGCTCCACCATGTGTAACCATCATCACACACTGCAGTCAGCTCCACCATGTGTATACATCATCACACAGTGCTGTCAGCTCCACCATGTGTATACATCATCACACAGTGCAGTCAGCTCCACCATGTGTAACCATCATCACACACTGCAGTCAGCTCCACCA
Organism: Poromitra crassiceps; assembly: GCF_964638095.1. Lineage (NCBI taxonomy): Eukaryota > Metazoa > Chordata > Actinopteri > Beryciformes > Melamphaidae > Poromitra > Poromitra crassiceps. The sequence goes on from NC_139645.1 coordinate 27,454,860, forward strand.
TGTGTATACATCATCACACACTGCAGTCAGCTCCACCATGTGTATACATCATCACACAGTGCTGTCAGCTCCACCATGTGTATACACCATGTGTATACATCATCACACAGTGGAGTCAGCTCCACCATGTGTATACATCATCACACAGTGCAGTCAGCTCCACCATGTGTATACATCATCACACAGTGCAGTCAGCTCCACCATGTGTATACATCATCACACAGTGGAGTCAGCTCCACCATGTGTATACATCATCACACAGTGCAGTCAGCTCCACCATGTGTATACATCATCACACAGTGCAGTCAGCTCCACCATGTGTATCCATCATCACACAGTGCAGTCAGCGCTCTGCTCTGCAATCTCATTTCCCCCTCGTGTCCAGATCTGGAGGAGGCGTCTGCTTTGGAGCCTCTCGGCCTTAACAAATAAATAAAATAAATAAATAAAATAAATACAATAAATACAATAAATCAAATAAATAAATAGAAAATCCAACTAATGCTACTTATAGGATGAATCAGCATGACGTCACTGCCACCCAGAAATGCGGAACCCCGCGGCAGTTAACTGAGTTGTGCCAAACAAAAGTTAATATCTCAAAAAGTATACATCACATGACCGCTTATATTTTGACATTCTGAGTGAGAGCAGAAGTAGCTCAAGAGTTGGATGTATAATAAATGCATGTCGTGTTAAAGTTGTGTGAACTGTCGCAGTTTTTAAATTGTAAACAGGGTCAGCCGGCTATAGAGTCAAGACGCTCAAGCTCACGCTCCATAGGGTTCCATTGCCGTTGCCACCCAGTGACGCGGTTTGTTTACCGAAATGCTGCTCGGCCGATCCCTCGTATTCCTTAAAACGACGACTTTTTCTACAAATGCTGCTCTTTTCTCTTTTAACGTTTTAGCTGCCATCGACTGTGTATGTAAGTCACTTTGGATAAACGCGTCTGCTAAATGACGTCATGTCATGTCACGTCATGTCATGTCACACGTCATGTCATGTCATGTCATGTCACGTCATGTCATGTCATGTCATGTCACACGTCATGTCATGTCATGTCACGTTACGTCATGTCACGTCACGTCATGTCATGTCATGTCACGTCATGTCATGTCACGTCATGTCATGTCATGTCACGTCACGTCACGTCATGTCATGTCATGTCATGTCACATCACGTCACGTCACGTCATGTCACGTCACATCATGTCATGTCACGTCACGTCATGTCACGTCACGTCACGTCACGTCATGTCATGTCACATCATGTCATGTCATGTCATGTCATGTCACATCATGTCATGTCACACGTCATGTCATGTCATGTCATGTCACGTCACGTCACGTCACGTCATGTCATGTCATGTCATGTCACACGTCACGTCATGTCATGTCATGTCATGTCATGTCACGTCACGTCACGTCATGTCATGTCATGTCATGTCATGTCACATCATACGTCATGTCATGTCATGTCATGTCATGTCATGCCTCCAGGAAGGCTGCCACGGCGTCAAACACTGTTTATTTTTGGAACCACAGGTGCTTTTGCAGATAAAGGAGTAATAGTCCATCTCTCACATCTTTGTGACTTTAGCCTGAGGTGATGCTGTCTCTCCATGTTATGGCCCCAAATTAACTTCTTCCTTCTGTTTGCTGCAGAGCAGAGCACTACACACAGAGCACTACACACAGAGCACTACACACAGAGCACTACACACAGAGCACTACACACAGAGCACTACACTACACACAGAGCACTACACACAGAGCACTACACACAGAGCACTGCACACAGAGCACTACACACAGAGCACTACACACAGAGCACTACACACAGAGCACTACACACAGAGCACTACACACAGAGCACTACACACAGAGCACTGCACACAGAGCACTGCACACAGAGCACTACACACAGAGCACTGCACACAGAGCACTACACACAGAGCACTACACACAGAGCACTACACACAGAGCACTGCACACAGAGCACTACACACAGAGCACTGCACACAGAGCACTGCACACAGAGCACTGCACACAGAGCACTACACACAGAGCACTGCACACAGAGCACTGCACACAGAGCACTGCACACAGAGCACTGCACACAGAGCACTGCACACAGAGCACTGCACACAGAGCACTGCACACAGAGCACTGCACACCGAGCACTGCACACCGAGCACTGCACACAGAGCACTGCACACAGAGCACTACACACAGAGCACTACACACAGAGCACTACACACAGAGCACTACACACAGAGCACTACACACAGAGCACTACACTACACACAGAGCACTACACACAGAGCACTACACACAGAGCACTTGATATTTAAGAAGGTGTGGAAGCTTTGAATTCACGTCTCTGTTAAAACTCCTTCTCTCCTCCCTTCATCTTGTTTTTGTCATGAAAGTGGACTTGATTGGTGAAATCACTGGATCGTTCAAAGAGAGATCCGTCTATGTCAGGGCTGTCTTTACTCAGCGTTCGCCATGGCACTCGTGTAGTTGTGTAAAGCGTGTCCATTCTAATCACAAGCATTTGCACATGGAAGTGACTTAGACAACTGGGCCGGCACAAGACTTAACCACTTTGACCCAATCATGTCTTTTGAAGAGTGACAGTGTGGTAGAGTGCAAACATGGAGGAGATTATGACTGATGAGTCTCTCCCATTGATTTACTAAGCCTGTTTCAACTTGTCAACCTTAGAAAGCCCTGGCTGCTGGATGTGTAGATATGGAACCGATCAGATCCAATGTGAGTATCAGGTGCTGCTGGATGTGTAGATATGGAACCGATCAGATCCAATGTGAGTATCAGGTGCTGCTGGATGTGTAGATATGGAACTGATCAGATCCAATGTGAGTATCAGGTGCTGCTGGATGTGTAGATATGGAACTGATCAGATCCAATGTGAGTATCAGGTGCTGCTGGATGTGTAGATATGGAACTGATCAGATCCAATGTGAGTATCAGGTGCTGCTGGATGTGTAGATATGGAACTGATCAGATCCAATGTGAGTATCAGGTGCTGCTGGATGTGTAGATATGGAACTGATCAGATCCAATGTGAGTATCAGGTGCTGCTGGATGTGTAGATATGGAACTGATCAGATCCAATGTGAGTATCAGGTGCTGCTGGATGTGTAGATATGGAACTGATCAGATCCAATGTGAGTATCAGGTGCTGCTGGATGTGTAGATATGGAACTGATCAGATCCAATGTGAGTATCAGGTGCGATGCTGACGTACAGTCATTCACTAATCGGACTGATGTCGCCGGTCCACCTTCCAATCCAGATAACATTCATAGCTTTGCACTGGACCATGAACCCGCCATAACATACTATGAACTAGGGATGGGCATCGAATTTCGAATTTTCGAATAATCGTTGTTATTATCAAGGTCGACTTTTATTATTGAAATTCGAAATTCGGGAAAAAAAAAAAAAAAAAAAAAAAAATTTTTTTTTTAGTGAAATGTTGCATTGTCTCCCCTGATTCTAAGTATAGTCAAATCGCTTGGTTTGAGCAAGTAAAACAATTTTTATAAGCATTTTAAGCAAGATTTATGGAAAAATGAATGGTGGATGAAATCCCATGAAGAGGGAGAGGGGGTGACTTTGGCACCCCTTTGGCACTCAGACCTGAGCCTACTAAATATTTAATGAACCACTCATGATTGTCAAAACTGTTTTTTATTTTCGAAAATGTCAATGTCATGTAACATGTTCTTTAAAAAAAAAAAAAAAAAAAAAATACATTTTTAATTTTGTTTACATTTTTATTTTTATTTTCGAATTTCGAATTAAATTCGAATTTGGCCAGCGAATTTCGAATAGTGTTTTTGCTAGAAATGCCCATCCCTACTATGAACCGATGGTAAATAGGCTAGTAGTAGTAGTAGTAGTGAGTGAGCTAGTAACGTTAGCAGTCGGCTAACTCAACAACATGTCCTACATTTTGGAGATATTTGGAGATTATTTGGAGATAGGCCACGTAGCCCACCTGCAGCGCACAATTTTCCCAACTTTGCATCACTGATGACATCATTGTCACTGATGATGTTACAATGCCTATAACATCATCAGTGCCTGATTTTGGTCAGTCAATAATGATGTCACTGATGACATCACTGATGATGACATTGTGACATCATCAGTGGGACAAAAATTTAAACAGATATTGCCCACTTGCTCCCTTTCATATAAACAATTTCAGTTTCAAATGGCTCTTAAATACAGGCAACATTTTTTCAGACAACGTCTTAACCTTACGGATTAAATTGTGCTCAATTTTGACTGATTTCTGAGTGTTTTCTTACTTATAGAAGACTACTAGTCTATAAAAAAAGATAAACCAGTTGACAGGGAAATTAGTGGCTTATTTTGTTTATTTTAAATGATGTCTAGTTTTGCAAAACAATAGTGAATCAGGGTTGTTGAACATGCCACCCACCAGCACATAGTCAAGCTGCTCACTTCCATGTGGAAACACAGCTTTGATCGCTGTCATAATGCACCTTTTCTCCCAAATATCATCTAAAATGTGAAAGCAAGACATTTGATATTTGGTGCGGGCGCCGACACGCTCTGCTTGATAAGCGTTGCCAACGCAGTCTCTCTCGTGTTTACACAAGGTTAATAGCTGCACCTTTTGGAGCAAAGCCAAGTTTGCTTATAACAATCTTACCATATTATACAATAAACACACTGAATTTAATTAGTTTACATAAATATACACACACACACACACACACACACACACACACACACACGTACGTACTGTACACACACATACATAGGCTCCATTCCAACCCGTGGAATGAGCTTTCCTATGCTTGTTACAGTAGTTCTGTGTGTGTGTGTGTGTGTGTGTGTGTGTGTGTGTGTGTGTGTGTGTGTGTGTGTGTGACAGAGAGAGAGTTGTGCTGTAATCCCCTGTAGCGACTGCACCTCCGTTGTTCCCTGTAATGGTTTTATGGGGATTATTTCTGCCGGGAATAGCATTCTGCTGTGTGTGTGTGTGTGTGTTACATTGTGCTGTGTGTATGTGTGTGTGTGTGTGTGTTACATTCTGCTGTGTGTGTGTTACATTGTGCAGTGTTGTGTGTGTGTGTGTGTGTGTGTTACATTAGCTGGGTTTCCATCCAAAGGTATCGCAAATTTGAATCGAATTTTCAGAAAGTCGGCAAAAGAAAATGCGAAATAATGCGCGTTTCCATCCGCTACTGTTATGCGAATTATAGAGCTGTCAATCACCTGGTGTTTGAGGCTGTCTGAGCTGCTGATCAGCTGCTAGACCCGATATACAGCTCTGTTAAACACATCTAACATTATTAATTTAAAGTTTATTGATGATACAAGTAGACAAAGATACCATAATGCAATTTCTGGATTACCAGGTGCGACTCGGCAAGCATAACATTATAATCCACGGAGCAGATATTAAGTGAATATAATTTCATTAAATTCCATGGCGGGTATTGTGCTGCGCGTACCATTATTTACCGTGTGTGTAGCTCTATTGTGTGGAGGCTACACACAGCATGTCATGTTCTGCAGTGATCAAGGCAAACTGTGTTGTTTTTAAATGGAGAGACAACGGAATATCGCTTAAACTGTTTCCACCGCACGTTTCGCATTTTCCTTCTATCGATACACCCGACTTTTCCGCCTCCCTCAAGCGTGAAAACTTGTTTGTGATATTTGGAGGTTTTTGTGAATTAGGCAACGTTTCCACTCAGATTTTTATGCGCAAATTGAAATTTTGCATAAAAACAGGTGGATGGAAACCCGACTAGAGTGCAGTGTAGTGTGTGTGTTTGTGTGTTACATTGTGGAGTGTAGTGTGTGTGTGTGTGTGTGTGTGTGTTACATTGTGCCCTGCAGCGTGTGTGTGCGTGTGCTACATTGTGCAGTGTAGTGTGTGTGTGTGTGTGTGTGTGTGTGTTACATTGTGCTGTGCAGTGTGTGTGTGTGTGTGTGTGTGTGTGTGTGTGTGTGTGTGTTACATTGGGCTGTGCAGTGTGTGTGTGTGTGTGTGTGTGTGTGTGCTACATTGGGCTGTGCAGTGTGTGTGTGCTACATTGGGCTGTGCAGTGTGTGTGTGTGTGTGTGTGTGTGTGCTACATTGGGCTGTGCAGTGTGTGTGTGTGTGTGTGCTACATTGTGCTGTGCAGTGTGTGTGCTACATTGTGCTGTGCAGTGTGTGTGTGTGTGTGTGCTACATTGTGCTGTGCAGTGTGTGTGCTACATTGTGCTGTGCCGTGTGTGTGTGTGTGTGCTACATTGGGCTGTGCAGTGTGTGTGTGTGCTACATTGGGCTGTGCAGTGTGTGTGTGTGTGTGTGTGTGTGTGTGTGCTACATTGGGCTGTGCAGTGTGTGTGTGTGTGTGTGTGTGTGTGTGTGGGTGCTACACTGTGCTGTGCAGTGTGTGTGAATGATGGATGGGGGTAGAAGTCACACTGTGTGGAGGAGGCTTAGAGACGGATTTATTCTGTGGACATTTTCACTTTGTTCTTGGCCTGAATTCCACATTTTCTCTGTGTGTGTGTGTGTGCGTGTGTGTGTGTGTGTGTGTGTGTGTTACATTGTGCTGTGCAGTGTGTGTGTGTGTGTGTGTGTGTGTGTAAACCAGTGTCTGGTGATATCACTTCACAGACAGCTTTGATTCCCTTGTGAGCGTTGTGATGAAGTGAGCATGTTGTTCTCTATATGAACCATCTCTGACAGAGATGACATACTGTATATATAATGTATATATATATATATATATATATATATATATATATAACATATTTGATGAGAATCAGCCTCCATTAAAGCCTCCCTCAGGTTTATGTTTTTTTGTTTTTTTTTACTTTGGTTTACATCAACAACAATACATTGTATTCCTTCGATTACAGTTGTTTGCTTTTTCCTTTTCCTTTTCCAGCAGTGTGCTTATTGTACACATTATCATTGTATATACACTCATAGCTTGTAATGACAATAATAATGACCATCAAAACTGAAAACAAACAAATAAAAAATAATAAACCTCCACTCCATCATATACATATGTCCAGCAGCGCTTCAGAGAGAGCGAGAGAAGAGAGACATTTACATTGGGGGAACTAGTGTGTATGTATGTATGTATGTATGTATGTATGTATGTATGTATGTATATGATGTCTATCAGAAATGTGTGAGAGAATGTAAATTAGACTCGGGGGGCGTACAGCATTGGGTAGTAAACCTCATTGCATTAACTCATTGAGTGCCATGGACGAACATGTTCGTCATTTCGTTTAGTAACGTAGAGTGCCAAGGACGAACATGTTCGTCAATTGCGTTTTTTGACGGGGGGATGTCGATCTAAGCCTCTTACATCGCCTCTTACAATATGGGAGCTATTGAATGTGTCTAACCTATTTTACAGAACCCTTAGGTGGCGACAGTGCTCTCCAGATTAGACAAAGGCCAGGAGAAAAGAGAGAAGAAGTCATGAGGAAACGGAAATCGCATCGATATGCTTGAAGCATAACGTTAGCTGTGCCTGTGAACAGCAGTCATCTGCTGCCACAATTGAGCCCCATCTGTGTCCGCTGCGATAGTCCATCCATATGATTTAGTTGCAGACACGGCGACACCAGCGTCTTTCTGAAAAGTTACATTATTCTCAGCTGGGAGCCGGGGACACGCTGTAAAAAAGCGGGGGGATCCAGCGGACTTTTCAGTGCAGATCAAACTCAGAGCAAACCGCAGCAGAGACACTCCTCCCACCACGGAGGAGGAGGAGGAGGGGGTGGGGCACGCAGGGCACTACAGCATACAACCATTGACAGTACACACAGACCCAGGCAGCAGCAGGCTCGATGCACAGAGAGCAAACAAGCTAGAATAGGCTATCTGATGCCCACCAGCAGTAAATCAAGACCAGCAAGAAGGTGTAGGGTCTGCGCACGCAGGGGCCAGCGCTGCTGGTTGCAGCTAAAAAATATTATTTGGCCAAACAAAATTCCTTTGTTTTCACTCTTTTATTGAAGGAAATTATTTTTGAGGTGTCATTATATCAGAAAATATTAGCTTCAGAGTCAATGATGTGCTTGAAATGTTTAATTTCAAAAAAGGCTCATTATCTCAGCTTCTAGAAAAAAATTGCTGTTTTTGGTTAAATCAAGCTATCTTCTCCGGCTCATAACTAAAGAACGGAAAATGGGATCAATAAACTTTTTTTTTCAGATG
>NC_139645.1:27468112-27475612 GCF_964638095.1 Poromitra crassiceps
TATATCGACACGTCTGAAAAACCACCTCATGAGAGCGCAAAAACGTTTTGCGATATTTGGGAGCTTTTTCAAAATTTACGTGTTTCCATTACCCAATTTCTATTGCGATATTTAGATTTTGCGCATTTCTGACGGTAATGGAAACACGACTAGTGTCTGCTACCTGGTGAAATGTCTAGTGTCGCTGACTACGTCACGATGTGTCGCGCAAGTCTGATTGGAGCATGACTTCCTTGTTTTGGTTTTCACTCGATTGAAATTAATGAACGTGTCCCCGCTATTCTTATCAGCCTGTCCTTGATGTATGACTTCGTGAAAATCACAAAGAACATTGTGACCAATTTCCCAGAGAGAGAGGAGGTGAGTTGTGTGTCGTTTATACATCTTGCCTCCGAGGTGGTTTCACTGTGCGTTCCCTCTCTTCTCTTGGCTGTCTGCTTATAGCGTTCGAGTGTCACGTGACCGTTGAACCGAGGAGAGAAGTATAAATGCAACTCCATGAGCGACACTTTCTTTTTCGTCTGCGACCATGTGCTGAGCGACACTTTCTAATAAGTATAAATTAAGCTGAAGTCTATTGAATAGAGGAGACAGTGAGCTGTGCATCTGGCTGTTTCATCTAACTCAGCCATTACACATTTATGATAGACGCTCCTCTTCGTTTGCCAGCTGTCAAAGCAAACAGACTCACGTCACACAGCACTGCATCAGCCCCTAACCTCCACTTGAGTCTTTATGCACTGCTGCTGCTGGCCTCACCTGGCCCCCACAGCTAGACAGAGGAGAGCAGGGAGAGAAGGAGGGACATCGGAGGAAGAAGGAGGGACATCGGAGAGGGAAGGAGGGACATCGGAGAGAGAAGGGGGGACATCGGAGAGGGAAGGGGGGACATCGGAGAGTGAAGGAGGGACATCGGAGAGGGAAGGAGGGACATCGGAGAGGGAAGGGGGGACATCGGAGAGTGAATGAGGGACATCGGAGAGGGAAGGGGGGACATCGGAGAGTGAAGGGGGGACATCGGAGAGGGAAGGGGGGACATCGGAGAGGGAAGGGGGACATCGGAGAGTGAAGGAGGGACATCGGAGAGAGAAGGGGGGACATCGGAGAGAGAAGGGGGGACATCGGAGAGGGAAGGAGGGACATTGGAGAGGGAAGGGGGGACATCGGAGAGGGAAGGAGGGACATCGGAGAGAGAAGGACGGGGAGAGGGAAGGGGGACATCAGAGAGGGAAGGAATGACATCGGAGAGGGAAGGAGGGACATCGGAGAGAGAAAGGGGACGGGGAGAGGGAAGGGGGGACATCGGAGAGGGAAGGGGGACATCGGAGAGGGAAGGAGTGACATCGGAGAGAGAAGGGGGACGGGGAGAGGGAAGGGGGACATCAGAGAGGGAAGGAGTGACATCGGAGAGGGAAGGAGGGACATCGGAGAGAGAAGGGGGACGGGGAGAGGGAAGGGGGGACATCGGAGAGTGAAGGGGGGACATCGGAGAGGGAAGGAGGGACATCGGAGAGAGAAGGAGGGACATCAGAGAGTGAAGGAGGGACGTCGGAGAGGGAATGAGGGACATCGGAGAGGGAAGGGGGGACATGGGAGAGGGAATGAGGGACATCGGAGAGGGAAGGGGGGACATGGGAGAGGGAAGGGGGGACATGGGAGAGGGAAGGAGTGACATCGGAGAGGGAAGGAGGGACATGGGAGAGGGAAGGAGGGAGAGGGAAGGAGGGACATCGGAGAGGGAAGGAGGGACATCGGAGAGGGAAGGAGGGACATCGGAGAGGGAAGGAGTGACATCTGAGAGAGAAGGACGGGGAGAGGGAAGGAGGGACATGGGAGAGGGAAGGAGGGAGAGGGAAGGAGGGACATCGGAGAGGGAAGGAGGGACATCGGAGAGGGAAGGAGGGACATCGGAGAGGGAAGGAGGGACATCTGAGAGAGAAGGACGGGGAGAGGGAAGGAGGGACATGGGAGAGGGAAGGAGGGACATCGGAGAGGGAAGGAGGGACATCAGAGAGTGAAGGAGGGACATCGGAGAGGGAAGGAGGGACATCGGAGAGGGAAGGAGGGACATCAGAGAGTGAAGGAGGGACATCGGAGAGGGAAGGAGGGACATCGGAGAGGGAAGGAGGGACATCGGAGAGAGAAGGACGGGGAGAGGGAAGGAGGGACATGGGAGAGGGAAGGAGGGACATCGGAGAGGGAAGGAGGGACATCAGAGAGAGAAGGGGGGACATCAGAGAGTGAAGGAGGGACATCAGAGAGTGAAGGAGGGACATCGGAGAGGGAAGGGGGGACATCGGAGAGGGAAGGAGGGACATCAGAGAGTGAAGGAGGGACATCAGAGAGTGAAGGAGGGACATCAGAGAGTGAAGGAGGGACATCAGAGAGTGAAGGAGGGACATCGGAGAGAGAAGACTAGCAAACAGTAGGAGGAAGAGGCAGTGTTTTTTTTTTTGCAAAAAAAAATTGCATTACTGACTGGCTCCACTGGGGGGGGGCGGGGTGTCTGCATCGTTTGGAGGGGGCAGCATATTTGCTGTTGCTTTTTTTATGTTTGGTATTTCATATAGCTTGTTGATTTTCTTTTGAGCCACAGAGAAACGAGGGAGAGAGAGAGAGAGAGAGACGGACAGGTGCTGTTATGAAAGGGGGCTTGACCGTCCGTTTACAATATGTAATCCCGGCGCAGTCCGATCAATAATGGTGTCTTTCTCCAGCAGCGGTCGTGTCCTCCCTCATCTCAGCAGCCTCTCCTCCACACCTCCTCCCTCATCTCAGCAGCCTCTCCTCCACACCTCCTCCCTCATTTCAGCAGCCTCTCCTCCACACCTCCTCCCTCCTCTCAGCAGCCTCTCCTCCACACCTCCTCCCTCCTCTCAGCAGCCTCTCCTCCACACCTCCTCCCTCCTCTCGGCAGCCTCTCCTCCACACCTCCTCCCTCCTCTCGGCAGCCTCTCCTCCACACCTCCTCCCTCCTCTCGGCAGCCTCTCCTCCACACCTCCTCCCTCCTCTCAGCAGCCTCTCCTCCACACCTCCTCCCTCCTCTCAGCAGCCTCTCCTCCACACCTCCTCCCTCATCTCAGCAGCCTCTCCTCCACACCTCCTCCCTCCTCTCAGCAGCCTCTCCTCCACACCTCCTCCCTCCTCTCAGCAGCCTCTCCTCCACACCTCCTCCCTCATCTCAGCAGCCTCTCCTCCACACCTCCTCCCTCCTCTCAGCAGCCTCTCCTCCACACCTCCTCCCTCCTCTCGGCAGCCTCTCCTCCACACCTCCTCCCTCCTCTCGGCAGCCTCTCCTCCACACCTCCTCCCTCCTCTCGGCAGCCTCTCCTCCACACCTCCTCCCTCCTCTCAGCAGCCTCTCCTCCACACCTCCTCCCTCCTCTCAGCAGCCTCTCCTCCACACCTCCTCCCTCCTCTCAGCAGCCTCTCCTCCACACCTCCTCCCTCCTCTCAGCAGCCTCTCCTCCACACCTCCTCCCTCATCTCAGCAGCCTCTCCTCCACACCTCCTCCCTCCTCTCAGCAGCCTCTCCTCCACACCTCCTCCCTCATCTCAGCAGCCTCTCCTCCACACCTCCTCCCTCCTCTCAGCAGCCTCTCCTCCACACCTCCTCCCTCCTCTCAGCAGCCTCTCCTCCACACCTCCTCCCTCATCTCAGCAGCCTCTCCTCCACACCTCCTCCCTCATCTCAGCAGCCTCTCCTCCACACCTCCTCCCTCATCTCAGCAGCCTCTCCTCCACACCTCCTCCCTCATCTCAGCAGCCTCTCCTCCACACCTCCTCCCTCATCTCAGCAGCCTCTCCTCCACACCTCCTCCCTCATCTCAGCAGCCTCTCCTCCACACCTCCTCCCTCATCTCAGCAGCCTCTCCTCCACACCTCCTCCCTCATCTCAGCAGCCTCTCCTCCGCACCTCCTCCCTCCTCTCAGCAGCCTCTCCTCCGCACCTCCTCCCTCCTCTCAGCAGCCTCTCCTCCACACCTCCTCCCTCCTCTCAGCAGCCTCTCCTCCACACCTCCTCCCTCCTCTCAGCAGCCTCTCCTCCACACCTCCTCCCTCCTCTCAGCAGCCTCTCCTCCACACCTCCTCCCTCCTCTCAGCAGCCTCTCCTCCACACCTCCTCCCTCCTCTCAGCAGCCTCTCCTCCACACCTCCTCCCTCCTCTCAGCAGCCTCTCCTCCACACCTCCTCCCTCCTCTCAGCAGCCTCTCCTCCACACCTCCTCCCTCATCTCAGCAGCCTCTCCTCCACACCTCCTCCCTCCTCTCAGCAGCCTCTCCTCCACACCTCCTCCCTCCTCTCAGCAGCCTCTCCTCCACACCTCCTCCCTCCTCTCGGCAGCCTCTCCTCCACACCTCCTCCCTCCTCTCAGCAGCCTCTCCTCCACACCTCCTCCCTCCTCTCGGCAGCCTCTCCTCCACACCTCCTCCCTCCTCTCGGCAGCCTCTCCTCCACACCTCCTCCCTCCTCTCAGCAGCCTCTCCTCCACACCTCCTCCCTCCTCTCGGCAGCCTCTCCTCCACACCTCCTCCCTCCTCTCGGCAGCCTCTCCTCCACACCTCCTCCCTCCTCTCGGCAGCCTCTCCTCCACACCTCCTCCCTCCTCTCGGCAGCCTCTCCTCCACACCTCCTCCCTCCTCTCAGCAGCCTCTCCTCCACACCTCCTCCCTCCTCTCAGCAGCCTCTCCTCCACACCTCCTCCCTCCTCTCGGCAGCCTCTCCTCCACACCTCCTCCCTCCTCTCGGCAGCCTCTCCTCCACACCTCCTCCCTCCTCTCGGCAGCCTCTCCTCCACACCTCCTCCCTCCTCTCAGCAGCCTCTCCTCCACACCTCCTCCCTCCTCTCAGCAGCCTCTCCTCCACACCTCCTCCCTCATCTCAGCAGCCTCTCCTCCACACCTCCTCCCTCCTCTCGGCAGCCTCTCCTCCACACCTCCTCCCTCCTCTCGGCAGCCTCTCCTCCACACCTCCTCCCTCCTCTCAGCAGCCTCTCCTCCACACCTCCTCCCTCCTCTCGGCAGCCTCTCCTCCACACCTCCTCCCTCCTCTCGGCAGCCTCTCCTCCACACCTCCGCCCTCCTCTCAGCAGCCTCTCCTCCACACCTCCTCCCTCCTCTCGGCAGCCTCTCCTCCACACCTCCTCCCTCCTCTCGGCAGCCTCTCCTCCACACCTCCGCCCTCCTCTCAGCAGCCTCTCCTCCACACCTCCGCCCTCCTCTCAGCAGCCTCTCCTCCACACCTCCGCCCTCCTCTCGGCAGCCTCTCCTCCACACCTCCGCCCTCCTCTCAGCAGCCTCTCCTCCACACCTCCGCCCTCCTCTCAGCAGCCTCTCCTCCACACCTCCTCCCTCCTCTCAGCAGCCTCTCCTCCACACCTCCGCCCTCCTCTCAGCAGCCTCTCCTCCGCACCTCCTCCCTCCTCTCAGCAGCCTCTCCTCCACACCTCCGCCCTCCTCTCAGCAGCCTCTCCTCCGCACCGTGTAGCTGTTACAATGGGCCCATAGCCATCCATCATGCCCAAAGTGCTGCTATCATGTCACAACAAGGTCCTTCTCTCCCCTCCTTCTTTGTAGATGGCCGATTGCTTCCTGATCGCCGGGGCCTCAGCTGACTCGGGCGACCCGTCTTTTATTGGCAATCACCGCCAAGGCTCCCGTGCTGCAGGGGGCGGAGCTCCGTCAGCGCTGTAAAAGCACACACCGCTACTCTTAACGAGCACACACCGCTACTCTTAACGAGCCACTAATTGGAAGCTGGCGAGCGCAGGCTACAACGACTGCTCGTTTCAGTTCCGCATCGACGTACGGAGCTCCAGGCTCTGTCGTGACGCCGCAGGCTAAAGACACGTGGCAGAGGAAGGTGTGGGCAGGTGGGGTGTGTATGTGTATATAGACGTGTCTGCTGCGTCTATACAGCCACGAGCGTGAGAGCAACACGTGGGGAGGTGTGAACAGAGTAATTAGCTACGACTCTGCTCTCACTAACTGGGTTTCCATCCAAATGTATCGCATAATTCAAGCGAATTTTGTGAAAATCCGCAAAATAAAATGCGAATTTATGCATGTTTCCATTCAGTTTTGTTTAGCGAGTTTTGGGAGTCGGCAGGTTGAGCAGTCGGTGGCGCTTCTCGTCAGGAGGAGGCGTAACGTGCCTGTGTGCCTGTAAGAGATCTCTATCAGCGGAGACCTGCTTTGATTGAGTCATCACCGTCATCGTCATCGTCGTAAAGTCGCCTTCAAAGCATGATGTTAGATTATAACGAACTAGTTGTGTGGCTTAGCCTTCCCAAATGTTGAGGGTCGTTTTTTAGAATTTAATACATAGAATTGGGAACGTTACATTCAATTTAATTCAGACTGCCTGGCGCTAATCGCCACCATTTCCCCCTGGAGTAGCATAAAGCGGAAGTGAAGTCACATCTGGTAGTCATCGTTAATTCGCAAAATCTGTTTCCATTGCAAAAGTTCGCATCTTCCTACTGTCGATACGCTGATAAATCCACCCCCTCCAAGCGTAAAAACATTTATGCGATATTTCAACCTTTATTCGAATTTCTGGTGTTTCCATTCAAGTTTATATTCGCATTTTGGGTAAATGCGAATATCCAGAGGTGGATGGAAACCCACTTATAGTCTCGCTCCCTCGCTATTCTTCACTCGCAGCCAATTAAGGGTTTGCTGCTGTATTGTCCTTAAATAAGCCGTCGCCTGTATGGACGACAATACAGGGTTTCTGCTGCCTCAGACTGAGCTGAGCCCCACCAAATACCATATGGGGATTTTGAGACCGATGCCGATTTTAGCCCTTTTATTTTTTATTTTTTTAGCTGTAATGATAATAGACATGCATATGACTCTGCAAAGGTACTCTGAAGGCTGCTTTCTCAAACAAATAACTTGATTCAAGAATATTTCACATTAAATTGTCAACACATCGGGTGTAATGCCACAAATGCAAATGACAGAAATCCACCGAGTGCTATGCTCGTTAGAAAAGAGTGTTTTCCACGAAGACATCTGTCGAGGACCTTTCATTTATCAAAATTCATCATTTCAATAGCATAACAGTAACAGTATTGATTTAAAGCTATTGTAAGATTCGACAAGTAACTTAATTTTGTGCTCAAGTTCAGAAATGGAAGTAATGAGACGATGACGTACGTGGAACTATAATCATATTTAATGTCAATTCGATTATGATACTGTATCAGCTAAGCCCGCTAAGAGGAGTGCTCACATTTTTTATTATAGGGTGGCAGAGTTCAGGGCGGGGTGGGGTGTGGTCACAGCTATTGCAAATTCACGCTTCTTCTTAAGCGGTGCAGCAGCTTCTATAAATGACTTTGTGCGTGTGTGAGGGGAGACTGGCTCGAGGCGACAAGGAAGGGGGTGTGGCCCCGACCCCAGCTCCCCGGTCTGCACAGACAGACAGACAGACAGAGGCACAGGGCAGGTCTGCACAGACAGACAGACAGAGGCACAGGGCAGGTCTGCACA
>NC_139645.1:27478112-27520612 GCF_964638095.1 Poromitra crassiceps
TGGTGGAATAGATCCTCACACCACAGAGACTCATGGTGGAATAGATCCTCACACCACAGAGACTCATGGTGGAATAGATCCTCACACCACAGAGACTCATGGTGGAATAGATCCTCACACCACAGAGACTCATGGTGGAGGAGATCCTCACACCACAGAGACTCATGGTGGAATAGATCTTCACACCACAGAGACACATGGTGGAATAGATCTTCACACCACAGAGACTCATGGTGGAGGAGATCCTCACACCACAGAGACTCATGGTGGAATAGATCCTCACACCACAGAGACACATGGTGGAATAGATCTTCACACCACAGAGACACATGGTGGAATAGACACACATAATGCAGCCTGAGTCAAACAGTCAGCCGAGTCAGCTTTCAATTGCTCTCAATCCCCTTAACCAATCTGATGGAGAGGCTATGAATAACTCAAGGCATGCTCATCTCCCCACACACTGATTATCCTCTCCTCTCCTCCGCTCCTCTCTCCTCTCCCCTCTCTTCCTCCTCTCCTCTCCTCCTCTCTTCCTCCTCTCTCCTCTCCTCCTCTCTTCCTCTCTCCTCTCCCATCTCTTCCTCTCTCCTCTCCCCTCTCTTCCTCCTCTCTCCTCTCCCATCTCTTCCTCCGCTCCTCTCTCCTCTCCCCTCTCTTCCTCCTCTCCTCTCCTCCTCTCTTCCTCCTCTCTCCTCTCCCATCTCTTCCTCTCTCCTCTCCCCTCTCTTCCTCCTCTCTCCTCTCCCATCCTCTCTGCTCTCCATCTCTTTCCTCTCCACTCCTCTCTCCTTTCCTCTCCTCTCCTCCTATCCTCTCCACTCCTCTCCTCCTCTCTCCTCTCCACTCCTCTCTCCTCTCCTCTCCTCCTATCCTCTCCACTCCTCTCCACTCCTCTCTCCTCTCCACTCCTCTCTCCTCTCCTCTCCTCCTATCCTCTCCACTCCTCTCCTCCTCTCTCCTCTCCTCTCTCCACTCGTCTAGCTCCTCTCTCCTCTCCTCTCCTCCCCTCTCCTCTCTCCTCTCCTCTCTCCACTCGTCTAGCTCCTCTCTCCTCTCCTCCCCTCTCCTCTCTCCTCTCCTCCTCTAGCTCCTCTCTCCTCTCCTCTCTCCCCCTCTCCTCTCCTCTCCACTCCTCTCTCCTCTCCTCTACCCTTCTCTTCCTCCTCCCCTCTCAGGAGAGGCCGTCTAAAGCCGAGACTAAGCTCCTCCCCTCTCAGGAGAGGCCGTCTAAAGCCGAGACTAAGCTCCTCCCCTCTCAGGAGAGGCCGTCTAAAGCCGAGACTAAGCTCGGATTAACTTTTTTAATGAGGAAGTGCCTGCTCACATTTACTGGACTGAATCATCTCAATTCCACTTCCACTTCCCATTTGAAATCCCCAAGTGGGGAAAGTACAGCAAAAGTTTCCCCCGCGGAGGTGAATGTTCTCCTCGAGCAGATACAAGGTGAATGTTCTCCTCGAGCAGATACAAGGTGAATGTTCTCCTCGAGCAGATACAAGGTGAATGTTCTCCCCGAGCAGATACAAGGTGAATGTTCTCCTCGAGCAGATACAAGGTGAATGTTCTCCTCAAGCAGATACAAGGTGAATGTTCTCCTCAAGCAGATACAAGGTGAATGTTCTCCTCAAGCAGATACAAGGTGAATGTTCTCCCCGAGCAGATACAAGGTGAATGTTCTCCCTGAGGGGAGGCTGAAGTTGCATGTGTGTACAGTGCAGTGTGTATTGGAGAGTGAGGTTGCATGTGTGTACAGTACAGTGTGTATTGGAGAGTGAGGTTGCATGTGTGTACAGTACAGTGTGTATTGGAGAGTGAGGTTGCATGTGTGTACAGTACAGTGTGTATTGGAGAGTGAGGTTGCATGTGTGTACAGTACAGTGTGTATTGGAGAGTGAGGTTGCATGTGTGTACAGTACAGTGTGTATTGGAGAGTGAGGTTGCATGTGTGTACGGTACAGTGTGTATTGGAGAGTGAGGTTGCATGTGTGTACAGTACAGTGTGTATTGGAGAGTGAGGTTGCATGTGTGTACGGTACAGTGTGTATTGGAGAGTGAGGTTGCATGTGTCTACGGTACAGTGTGTATTGGAGAGTGAGGTTGCATGTGTGTACAGTACAGTGTGTATTAGAGAGTGAGGTTGCATGTGTGTACAGTACAGTGTGTATTGGAGAGTGAGGTTGCATGTGTGTACAGTACAGTGTGTATTGGAGAGTGAGGTTGCATGTGTGTACAGTACAGTGTGTATTGGAGAGTGAGGTTGCATGTGTGTACAGTACAGTGTGTATTGGAGAGTGAGGTTGCATGTGTGTACAGTACAGTGTGTATTGGAGAGTGAGGTTGCATGTGTGTACAGTACAGTGTGTATTGGAGAGTGAGGTTGCATGTGTGTACAGTACAGTGTGTATTGGAGAGTGAGGTTGCATGTGTGTACAGTACAGTGTGTATTGGAGAGTGAGGTTGCATGTGTGTACAGTACAGTGTGTATTGGAGAGTGAGGTTGCATGTGTGTACAGTACAGTGTGTATTGGAGAGTGAGGTTGCATGTGTGTACGGTACAGTGTGTATTGGAGAGTGAGGTTGCATGTGTGTACAGTACAGTGTGTATTGGAGAGTGAGGTTGCATGTGTGTACGGTACAGTGTGTATTGGAGAGTGAGGTTGCATGTGTGTACGGTACAGTGTGTATTGGAGAGTGAGGTTGCATGTGTCTACGGTACAGTGTGTATTGGAGAGTGAGGTTGCATGTGTCTACAGTACAGTGTGTATTGGAGAGTGAGGTTGCATGTGTCTACAGTACAGTGTGTATTGGAGAGTGAGGTTGCATGTGTCTACAGTACAGTGTGTATTGGAGAGTGAGGTTGCATGTGTGTACAGTACAGTGTGTATTGGAGAGTGAGGTTGCATGTGTGTACGGTACAGTGTGTATTGGAGAGTGAGGTTGCATGTGTGTACAGTACATTGTGTATTGGAGAGTGAGGTTGCATGTGTGTACAGTACAGTGTGTATTGGAGAGTGAGGTTGCATGTGTGTACAGTACAGTGTGTATTGGAGAGTGAGGTTGCATGTGTGTACAGTGTGTATTGGAGAGTGAGGTTGCATGTGTGTACAGTACAGTGTGTATTGGAGAGTGAGGTTGCATGTGTCTACAGTTAGTACAGTGTGTATTGGAGAGTGAGGTTGCATGTGTGTACAGTACAGTGTGTATTGGAGAGTGAGGTTGCATGTGTGTACAGTACAGTGTGTATTGGAGAGTGAGGTTGCATGTGTGTACGGTACAGTGTGTATTGGAGAGTGAGGTTGCATGTGTCTACAGTTAGTACAGTGTGTATTGGAGAGTGAGGTTGCATGTGTGTACAGTACAGTGTGTATTGGAGAGTGAGGTTGCATGTGTGTACAGTGTGTATTGAGAGTGAGGTTGCATGTGTGTGCAGTACAGTGTGTATTGGAGAGTGAGGTTGCATGTGTGTACAGTACAGTGTGTATTGGAGAGTGAGGTTGCATGTGTGTACAGTGTGTATTGGAGAGTGAGGTTGCATGTGTGTACAGTACAGTGTGTATTGGAGAGTGAGGTTGCATGTGTCTACAGTTAGTACAGTGTGTATTGGAGAGATAGGTTGCATGTGTGTACAGTACAGTGTGTATTGGAGAGTGAGGTTGCATGTGTGTACAGTACAGTGTATTGGAGAGTGAGGTTGCATGTGTGTACGGTACAGTGTGTATTGGAGAGTGAGGTTGCATGTGTGTACAGTACAGTGTGTATTGGAGAGTGAGGTTGCATGTGTCTACAGTTAGTACAGTGTGTATTGGAGAGTGAGGTTGCATGTGTGTACAGTACAGTGTGTATTGGAGAGTGAGGTTGCATGTGTGTACAGTACAGTGTGTATTGGAGAGTGAGGTTGCATGTGTGTACGGTACAGTGTGTATTGGAGAGTGAGGTTGCATGTGTCTACAGTTAGTACAGTGTGCATTGGAGAGTGAGGTTGCATGTGTGTACAGTACAGTGTGTATTGGAGAGTGAGGTTGCATGTGTGTACAGTGTGTATTGGAGAGTGAGGTTGCATGTGTGTGCAGTACAGTGTGTATTGGAGAGTGATGTTGCATGTGTGTACAGTACAGTGTGTATTGGAGAGTGAGGTTGGATGTGTGTACAGTGTGTATTGGAGAGTGAGGTTGTATGTGTGTACAGTACAGTGTGTATTGGAGAGTGAGGTTGCATGTGTCTACAGTTAGTACAGTGTGTATTGGAGAGTGAGGTTGCATGTGTGTACAGTACAGTGTGTATTGGAGAGTGAGGTTGCATGTGTGTACAGTACAGTGTGTATTGGAGAGTGAGGTTGCATGTGTGTACAGTGTGTATTGGAGAGTGAGGTTGCATGTGTGTACAGTACAGTGTGTATTGGAGAGTGAGGTTGCATGTGTCTACAGTTAGTACAGTGTGTATTGGAGAGTGAGGTTGCATGTGTGTACAGTACAGTGTGTATTGGAGAGTGAGGTTGCATGTGTCTACAGTTAGTACAGTGTGTATTGGAGAGTGAGGTTGCATGTGTGTACAGTACAGTGTGTATTGGAGAGTGAGGTTGCATGTGTGTACAGTACAGTGTGTATTGGAGAGTGAGGTTGCATGTGTGTACAGTACAGTGTGTATTGGAGAGTGAGGTTGTTTAACAGCGATGGGGATTCACAGTTGGAAGTAATGTGTCATGCCGACAGATAATTAAAGAGACTCTAGCGCCAAAGGCACAAAACAGAGATAGCAGATATTGAGGCCATCTGGTTTTCAAGGTATGTCTGAAAATACAAAAACAGCGCGCTTACAAAACAGCAGGTTGTGAAGCAGAGGCGAGCTAACCATTAACTGCAACAAAGGCTTGGTTATCTCTTCAGCGTCTCTCCTCTCTCGCGCTCTCTGTCAGATTTGTCGGTTTTGCTAAATTATCTTTTCCCCCGGAATTGACACTTGAAAAGATACGCTGTCACACCCACGGCTACAAACATTAACACATGTACGCTCGCCCCCATACCGCATGGCTAGCACGTTATTTGAGAGAGTGTGTGTGTGTGTGTGTGTGTGTGTGTGCGCATGCGCATGTGTGTGTGTGTGTGTGTGTGTGTGTGTGTGTGTGACTGTGTGTGTGTTGTGCGTGCGCCTTTGTCATCAGGGTCTGGTGTATCCAATCATGTCCAATCAGCCACTCCTTTCACACTAACAGTCACCGTCAGACAGTGAGTCTGTTGCTAATTACAGGCTGTTAAGAGCAGCAACTGCCGAACATCATGAATAATAAAACAAACTGCACAACAAGATGGACTGTGGCACACAACCGCTTCATATGGTTGCCATTTTTAGTCACCTTATATTTTGAATAACTCGTACACCATGAGTACACCATGAGTACACCATGAGTACACCATGAGTACACCATGAGTACACCATGAGTACACCATGAGTACACCACGAGTACACCGTGAGTACACCATGAGTACACCACGAGTACACCATGAGTACACCATGAGTACACCATGAGTACACCGTGAGTACACCACGAGTACACCATGAGTACACCATGAGTACACCGTGAGTACACCATGAGTACACCGTGAGTACACCATGAGTACACCGTGAGTACACCGTGAGTACACCACGAGTACACCATGAGTACACCACGAGTACACCATGAGTACACCATGAGTACACCGTGAGTACACCATGAGTACACCATGAGTACACCGTGAGTACACCGTGAGTACACCACGAGTACACCATGAGTACACCATGAGTACACCATGAGTACACCGTGAGTACACCGTGAGTACACCACGAGTACACCATGAGTACACCACGAGTACACCATGAGTACACCATGAGTGTGGCGTCTGTTGGCAGCCGTACCGGAGCCGCAGCACATCTGTTCCGGAGCTGGTGGACATTATATGTCTAATTCAGTTATATGTCAGTTTCATAATGAAGATTTAAGATTTCCTATCATTCATTCGTTCATTCATTCATTCTCTTTACCCACTTATTCTTGTTCATAGTCACAGCAGGACATGGAACATTTTGCCAAAATTCAACAATAAAGGATCATATCGAATGACAAAAATATACAATCTGTCAAATAGTCAATGTTCACATCATCAGATCAGACAAATAGATGTGTTTTAAGACTATAACAATATTTATTTAAATGTCACCACTGCAACAAAATAAGTCTTTGCCTTCAACAAAGTGGAGTGGAAGCATCTTGTGCAGTCATCCATTGCCATATGAGCTGTGTTATGTTGTGTGGCTAACGTGTTAGCATTGCTAGCTAGCATCAGACCCTGCTATCCTCGCGTCCACATGCCTGTGCTGAAAGTCGGTCGAGTGGTTAACGTTATTCACCTCATGTAGCCACGCCCATTTGACCCGGTTGTGTGGTCGTGTGACGACTTCCGGCAAATAAATAAATAAAAAGAAAATGGCTGGCTGCTCCAATATCATCTAACTCTGAATGAACTAATAATTTAGCCAATTTTATGTAACATACCAAATAAAAGCAAACGGCAATGTCTAAGGGTGTATTCACACCTATCTCGTTTGGAGCAGTTGTTCCGAAACGGAGAGCATTTTCGCCCTTGGTGCGGTTCGTTTGGGGGAGTGTGAACACAGCAATCGCACTCGGATGCGGGACAAAACAAGCGGACCGAGATCGCCAAGAAAGGGTGGTCTCGGTCCGCTTCCAAACCAACTCTGGTGCGGTTCGTTTGTGGTGAGAACGTGAGCCGACCTCGATCCGCCACAACTGCAGTAAACGGTGTGCATTTTTGGGTAAACCAGCTGCCGTAGTCAGCTGCGCTGTGCGTAATGGCCTGAAGAACGAACATTTTTATCGTTTAAAAACAACATCTTTCAGATCCTGTTTTGGCGACTTGTGACTTGCATCGATAAACTTTGGGGGATTTTTGGATCATCACATCAGCAGTTTGAACTCAATCAACTTACCTCGGACCATGGGAAGCATTAATGTGTTGAATCTCTATGGATTTTGCCTGTAAATTGTGTGCGGTGTGCTGCTGCTGGCTCCCTCTCTCTCCCTCTCTCTCGCTCTCTCTGGTCTCCATTCAATAAATGAAAACAAATCGTGGTAATCAGAGCCAGCCTTCTTTGTGATAAGATTGTCTGGTTCAATCAGACAATCAGACTGATTGCATGTCTTCCTCGAAATGTCCGTTATTATTAAATTATTTATTAATATTTTATTCCTGACAGGACACATGTTCATATAGCCTATGTCTCGGCTAATCCTCATCTCCGTGATAGTAGCCTAATAGCAGAATTTGCGAGGGTCTTTGATCTTCTATCTCCAAATTCCCAATAGCCTAAATAGGCTAAATAAATACATAGGCTTACATAGGCTACATAGCCTACATTAATAAATAAATAAAGAACTTTCTCCCTCTCTCTCTCTCCCGATCCCTCCCTCTTTCTTTCTTTCTTTCTCTCTCTCTCTCTCTCTCTCTCCTCGCACGGCGGACGCCCGACATAGCCTAAAATGTAGGTCTAACAAAACACATTTTTATAATCATATAGGAAAATCTCTGGGAATTATTTTGTCCATCCCGAGAGGCTATTAGCCTATCAGAGTGTCTGCTGGCCAATCCAGGAAGTTTGACAATACTATTTGGACCGTTTCATTTGTGGCTGTGTGAACACAAAGAACCAAGGCACAAATGCAACAATTGTATCAATTAAGTACCTGAATCGGAAACAAAGCAAACGACCTACAGGTGTGATTACACCCTAAGATTTAGTCTCGCATTCCAGGGAATTACGTTAACGTGTGCGGGTCTTATTGACGTAAGTGGCTCGAGCGCTCGGAGGAGAGAAAACAATCTAAAGCTTTCTTTGTTGGAGTCCAGGTATGTTTTACAAGAAAGTGCTCGTCATTGTGGACGATAACGTTATCTGACCTGGCTAACAGTGGATACTCTCTTGCTTGCTGTGTACCGAACTCAAAGTAGTAGGCTACGTTCTTTGTTTTACCCCCTGCACTGTCCGCTACAAAAACAACTCTCTTCTTCATGACTTCATGTTCTTTCATATTTCGCGCCGTGACCGCCGGAAGTGTTAACACGACCCGGAGGAATTTGGCCCACCCCCGCGTCTGAACATGAATATGAATATGAATATGCCAGTTTTCTCTGACACATGTAGTACATACTGTACAACCATATTTTCAGTTACTGGATCAAAATACTGCCGAACTACTAACACATGCTGGTTTTTTACACCCGGCCATTAGAGGAGGGGGGTGCTACCGTAGTGGCTGGTGGCTGCGTAAAGACGCAACAGTTACCGCAGGCATTCTTTATTATTATGATAATATAATGATTAGTTTAACCGACTAGTATTTTGGTGCCGACTAGCGACGGTAGCGGAAGTTTAACCGACGAGTCCTCCTAGTTCCCCGGCATCCCCAGCAAAAACAGAGACGATGATTTATTTTCACTATAATTCCATCCATAAGTAACACAATGACAGAATGTAGGAGTATTTTGGTCATGGGTTTCATACACTTTATTTAATAAAACATCTCAAAGCAAAAATCAGATCAGAATCAGAATCAGAATCACTTTATTGCCACAATGCAAGTTACATGATGGGGGGACCAGATGGGGGACCCTGGGGCTAAATCTGACCAAATGGGGGTCCGTACTCTAATCAGTAGCGGTGTCACGATACACTCAGTTCACCATACGATACGATACACGATATTGGGTTCACGATAACGATACGATACAATATTTTAACAGTATTTTTTTGCGATCGATTTGTAAGTTGAGGGGGCATCCTCCACGCTAATTTGAGTCATTCCACCATTCTCATCCTCCGTGTCTGTAACGTCCCTCATCTGTTCAAACAAAGCGATGAAAAGGAGAGCGAGCATGCAATCAGATGCAGATCAGTGCCACCATGTTCGGCTTCTTTCTCTCGCGATATGTGATTTAATCTCAACGATACATATTGTCACGTTTTGATATCGCGATATAACGTGGGACGATATATTGTGACATCCCTACTAATCAGTGTCGACTCCTTCACACGAAGAAGTTGAGAGAACCACTGAAGTCCAACACAGGAACACTTTTCATACTTCTGTCATGATTTCTTGGTAATGGATTGTTGCGTTTCTTGGCCTCTGTTTTTGCCACAGGCCAACACTTAACTGTCCTCATTCATACTTTAATGCAGGTGCTGTTTGAAATATGCATGTCAGAATGGCAGGTGGAGTGGTGAAAACATACAGGGGAGTCTCCCCCTCCCTCTCTCCCTCTCTCTCTCTCTCTCTCTCTCTCTCTCTCTCTCTCTCCCTCTCTCTCTCTCTCTCTCTCTCTCTCTCCCTCTCTCTCCCCCTCCCTCTCTCCCTCTCTCTCTCTCTCTCTCCCTCTCTCTCTCTCTCTCTCTCTCCCTCTCTCTCTCTCTCTCTCCCTCTCTCTCTCTCTCTCTCTCCCTCTCTCTCTCTCTCTCCCTCCCTCTCCCTCTCCCTCTCTCTCCCTCTCTCCCTCTCTCTCCCCCCTCCCTCCCTCTCTGTGGAGTGGAAGCATGGGGGCGTCGGCCTACATCTCTGGTACACTGCCTGCTCCTGACAGCCGCGGCCGACTTGTCCCACGCTCAGAAACGGGAGCGTGAAATGAGCACATAGCCGGGGCTCTTTTCTCTCCCTCCTTTAGTCTCAATCTATTTTCAACTGGAACATCCTGAGCGGCTTCAGCGCTAACGCTAACCGCTACATGGCTGCAGACGTTCTAATCCGCCAGGGGGTATGTTACAGTACATTTTTCACTGCCTACATGCCTGCCAGCTGTCTCTGAGGAGCTACACACACACACACGCACACGCACACGCGCACACACACACACACACACACACACACCTGCTGGAAGCTGTTCACTAACATGCTGATCTGACCAACTTTAAAACATATTATATTATCTGTCTCCGCTAGGGTTGTGCGATGTCAACCAAATCACCATCATCATGGTTCACTGTGGAACCATCGCGGTGGACGATGGCATCGTCGTTGATGGGGCGGGCGGGGGGGGGGGGTGGATGTATGAAGTCGTTGCAGTGCACATTCACATTTACAACAGGACAGCTGAGCTCTACATGTCATGAGAGAGACCAGCCGGCTAAGGCTACGGCTACTACAGCAACAGCACAGAGCCAGGCGACTGAAACAGTAGGGCTGGGTATTGGCGAGGACCTCACGATACGACACGTATCACGATACATGGGTCACGATACAATTGTATCATGATAGATTGTGATACAATACATATTGCGATATATTGCAATACTCTACATAATTTACTGAAAATAAAAAAATAGAGCCAAAAAATACAACCTGCTGTGCACCACCCAGGTAGTGTAATAATATTTACATCACTTTATATTGATAACTTAGTGGACAAATTGAGTCAAAACTACCGAGTGTTGAGTGTCTTACTGCACGCGCTGAGATAAAAAGTATCCTGATTGTGTCACTGAACACACGGCCGTGCAAACGATATAGCGATATATCACGATATTTTTCTGAAATATCGACACAGTATTGCGGAAAAAAGTATCGTGATACATTGCCATATCGATTTAATTTCACAGCCCTATGAAACAGTAGGCTATATTGAAAGGCGCAAAACAAATAATGTTAACGTTTACAGATCCTGACCAACAACGTGTCTGTGTGTGTTCAATTGAACTAGCTGGCAGAACATGGAGAGCATTACTGGCGGCTCTAACGTTAGATCCGTGTGGGCTCAGTTTTGAGAGCAGCCTATGCTATGTAGTGGATCGACTTCATGGAAACAGGCGAGTTGAATTCACAGTTGAAGACTTGTAATGTTACTCACATTACTCACAACAACACTAAAGCGTACCTTAAAAGGTCCTCCATACAACTTCAAAATCAAACCTCAATTGCAAGGGGTGTAATATACTGTACATGAAACTGCAATTCATATTATTCCCATGATGTCACAACCCTTCTTCCTACCAATATGGCGCTACAATACACACAGCTCATTGGCTGTAAGTGTCACTTGATTGTAATCACCTGTTAATTGATCCCAATCACCTCTTGTTTTCCTACCAAAATGGCCGTGTGGTGATGTAACAGAATACTATCAATAAGGGGCGATGCTGTCTGTTCTGAGGTGCTGTCAGGAGTCTGCCTGCAGCATGCTGGATTAACTGTAATCTGCTTATAGTCATGAAAACATTCAAATGAAAGATTATTAAAGTCATATTCTAGAGGGAATGGTGAGAATAAGAGGCCTCAGTGTTTGGTAGCACGTCGCTGTAGTGTTTCTACAGCTGAGCCCAGCTGTGGCTGAGGGGATTATGTGCTTTTGATGCTGTGGTGTTGGTCAGCACCAGTCATACAGGACTAACAGGATTACCGCTATAGCCGTCTGTCTGATCTCACTGACACCACCCCTCCCACAGGAGTGCTGTTACCTGTTAGCGCGACATGGCAACATTAATATCACTGTCAGCTCACAAAACCCAAGAAGAAGAGTACTGCAGATCAAAATGAAAGATGAGGTAAAAGGTGCAAAATGCCAACAGGGATTACACGGACGATAAAAATGAACATTATATCTCCTTTACATTTAATTCATGCTTTTCTGTTGTGTTATATTCTATTCTTTTCTTTTCTACCATATTCTGGGTGATTCCTTTCTGCACTGCTCCCCCCCAAATTCTCCATAATATCTCTTTTAACTTGAATGAGTCCCTAAAAGGCCCGTGGCGGCCCAGTAAAAATCAGCGGAGCAGTAAAAGTGTGTTAAAGTGAGTGATGCTGGCAGTAGTTAGCTTTATATTGCTAGCTAGCAACTCTTTATGAGCCTGTGTGCAGTGTTTTATAGGGCTTCAGAGGCCTGTCGGGGACTGTGAATAAGGGCTAAGGACAGAGCACTGGAGAGGATCCTGTCATAAAGATGACATTAGGATTACCTTGTTCCTCCAGTTTACACAAGAGAGCCTACTTGTGTCTTTTCTTATATCCCCCCTTTGACACGGACACAAAAGTGTCCCCTGTAGGACGGAGCTGCTGCCAGGCCAACAGAGGGCGGAGAGGTTCAAGCAGGAGACAGGGGGAAGAGGGAGACAGGAAGACGGATGGTAGTGGACAAAGAGAGAACAAGAGGTTTCAAGATGGCTGGCAGAGATGAGGGCACGTTCAGTTCAGTGCACATCTTTATTGTCCCTCGAGGGGAAAATGGGTTTGTAGAGGGCAAAAGATACAGGACACGGGACGTTACAACATCCACAATATCCAAATAAAATCTGTAATATGTAGCTACAGAAAATAACCTTACATTAACTAACTTTGCAGTCTGAGCCATCTTACATATTATGTGCTGTATCACTCTGCAGCACATCATTGGTGCCCTATTTTGGCCGCGATGCCATTGATCGATCAATCAAATTCATATTGATATAGTGCCAAATCATAACAAGTTATCTCAAGGTGATGCTCCAATAAACTTGTAATTATCAAAGGCCAAAGTGGCCTTGTTGTTAAAAATGACTTCATTCCAGGCCTGATATTATATCAGATGCCCACCAAAATCACACCCAGTCAAGAACATACAGTACTGTATACATTATGTCTGTCTGTAAGAAAATATAGCATTTTAACATGTAAAGCATGTAGGAAGCCTCAGCTGCCAATCATCTCACCTATTCTGGTGTCTGTCACTGTGAAGAACAATCTTCATCTGTATACATTGATATGAGCTAGTTAGCAGGGCCGAGACGTCTACCTGCCCCAAATCATGCTGAACACCAGACAACCTCTTCAAAACAAATGAAGGTCTGGACAAAAGTATGGACACTTTTTAATTGAAAATGTGTAGGATCCCTGGGGGAGGTGAGAGGAGAGCTCCCCCAGCCAGAGTGTGAAGTGTTTACAGGATACAGATACCAACCCCGTCCTGCCATCACACCTAATCAGCCAATCACAGCTGGAGTCTGTCTAAGAGGCCTCATTGGCTGATTAACCAAAGCTGTTTAATTATCATCAAATCACCAGTGGGTGCACAGGGTCTGTGTGGGCAGGATGCCTGTTATGCGTCCTTAAGAAGTTTCAAAACTTAAAAAAAGTTTAATTTGAATGATCTCACATCAATGCCTTCAAATGTCGTTACATTTTGCTTGTGAGGTCGTCTTACACATCTCACTGGTTGCAGGCTGCTCTGATATCTTTGCTCTTCACTATGTGTTTGTCAGGTGGACATCATGATATCTCTGCTCTTCACTATGTGTTTGTCAGGTGGACATCATAATATCTTTGCTCTTCAGTAAGTGTTTGTCAGGTGGACATCATGATATCTTTGCTCTTCAGTATGTGTTTGTCAAGTGGACATCATGATATCTTTGCTCTTCAGTAAGTGTTTGTCAGGTGGACATCATGATATCTTTGCTCTTCACTATGTGTTTGTCAGGTGGACATCATGATATCTCTGCTCTTCAGTAAGTGTTTGTCAGGTGGACATCATGATATCTTTGCTCTTCACTATGTGTTTGTCAGGTGGACATCATGATATCTTTGCTCTTCAGTATGTGTTTGTCAGGTGGACATCATGATATCTTTGCTCTTCAGTATGTGTTTGTCAGGTGGACATCATGATATCTTTGCTCTTCAGTATGTGTTTGTCAGGTGGACATCATGATATCTTTGCTCTTCAGTATGTGTTTGTCAGGTGGACATCATGATATCTTTGCTCTTCAGTATGTGTTTGTCAGGTGGACATCATGATATCTTTGCTCTTCACTATGTGTTTGTCAGGTGGACATCATGATATCTTTGCTCTTCACTATGTGTTTGTCAGGTGGACATCATGATATCTTTGCTCTTCACTATGTGTTTGTCAGGTGGACATCATAATATCTTTGCTCTTCAGTATGTGTTTGTCAGGTGGACATCATGATATCTTTGCTCTTCAGTATGTGTTTGTCAGGTGGACATCATGATATCTTTGCTCTTCACTATGTGTTTGTCAGGTGGACATCATGATATCTTTGCTCTTCACTATGTGTTTGTCAGGTGGACATCATGATATCTTTGCTCTTCAGTAAGTGTTTGTCAGGTGGACATCATGATATCTTTGCTCTTCAGTATGTGTTTGTCAGGTGGACATCATGATATCTTTGCTCTTCAGTATGTGTTTGTCAGGTGGACATCATGATATCTTTGCTCTTCAGTATGTGTTTGTCAGGTGGACATCATGATATCTTTGCTCTTCACTATGTGTTTGTCAGGTGGACATCATGATATCTTTGCTCTTCACTATGTGTTTGTCAGGTGGACATCATGATATCTTTGCTCTTCAGTAAGTGTTTGTCAGGTGGACATCATGATATCTTTGCTCTTCAGTATGTGTTTGTCAGGTGGACATCATGCTATCTCTGCTCTTCACTATGTGTTTGTCAGGTGGACATCATGATATCTTTGCTCTTCAGTATGTGTTTGTCAGGTGGACATCATGATATCTTTGCTCTTCAGTATGTGTTTGTCAAGTGGACATCATGATATCTTTGCTCTTCAGTAAGTGTTTGTCAGGTGGACATCATGATATCTCTGCTCTTCAGTATGTGTTTGTCAAGTGGACATCATGATATCTTTGCTCTTCAGTATGTGTTTGTCAGGTGGACATCATGATATCTTTGCTCTTCAGTATGTGTTTGTCAGGTGGACATCATGATATCTCTGCTCTTCACTATGTGTTTGTCAGGTGGACATCATGATATCTTTGCTCTTCAGTATGTGTTTGTCAAGTGGACATCATGATATCTTTGCTCTTCAGTATGTGTTTGTCAGGTGGACATCATGATATCTTTGCTCTTCACTATGTGTTTGTCAGGTGGACATCATGATATCTCTGCTCTTCACTATGTGTTTGTCAGGTGGACATCATGATATCTTTGCTCTTCAGTAAGTGTTTGTCAGGTGGACATCATGATATCTTTGCTCTTCAGTATGTGTTTGTCAGGTGGACATCATGATATCTTTGCTCTTCACTATGTGTTTGTCAGGTGGACATCATGATATCTCTGCTCTTCACTATGTGTTTGTCAGGTGGACATCATGATATCTTTGCTCTTCACTATGTGTTTGTCAGGTGGACATCATGATATCTTTGCTCTTCAGTAAGTGTTTGTCAGGTGGACATCATAATATCTTTGCTCTTCACTATGTGTTTGTCAAGTGGACATCATGATATCTTTGCTCTTCACTATGTGTTTGTCAGGTGGACATCATGATATCTTTGCTCTTCACTATGTGTTTGTCAGGTGGACATCATGATATCTTTGCTCTTCACTATGTGTTTGTCAGGTGGACATCATAATATCTTTGCTCTTCACTATGTGTTTG
The DNA here is from genome assembly GCF_964638095.1 of Poromitra crassiceps. Taxonomy (NCBI): domain Eukaryota; kingdom Metazoa; phylum Chordata; class Actinopteri; order Beryciformes; family Melamphaidae; genus Poromitra; species Poromitra crassiceps. The sequence goes on from NC_139645.1 coordinate 27,493,537, forward strand.
TCAGGTGGACATCATGATATCTTTGCTCTTCACTATGTGTTTGTCAGGTGGACATCATAATATCTTTGCTCTTCACTATGTGTTTGTCAGGTGGACATCATAATATCTTTGCTCTTCACTATGTGTTTGTCAGGTGGACATCATGATATCTTTGCTCTTCAGTAAGTGTTTGTCAGGTGGACATCATGATATCTTTGCTCTTCACTATGTGTTTGTCAGGTGGACATCATGATATCTTTGCTCTTCAGTAAGTGTTTGTCAGGTGGACATCATGATATCTTTGCTCTTCACTATGTGTTTGTCAGGTGGACATCATGATATCTTTGCTCTTCACTATGTGTTTGTCAGGTGGACATCATGATATCTTTGCTCTTCACTATGTGTTTGTCAGGTGGACATCATGATATCTTTGCTCTTCACTATGTGTTTGTCAGGTGGACATCATGATAGCTTTGCTCTTCAGTAAGTGTTTGTCAGGTGGACATCATGATATCTTTGCTCTTCACTATGTGTTTGTCAGGTGGACATCATGATATCTTTGCTCTTCAGTAAGTGTTTGTCAGGTGGACATCATAATATCTTTGCTCTTCACTATGTGTTTGTCAGGTGGACATCATAATATCTTTGCTCTTCACTATGTGTTTGTCAGGTGGACATCATGATATCTTTGCTCTTCAGTAAGTGTTTGTCAGGTGGACATCATGATATCTTTGCTCTTCACTATGTGTTTGTCAGGTGGACATCATGATATCTTTGCTCTTCAGTAAGTGTTTGTCAGGTGGACATCATGATATCTTTGCTCTTCACTATGTGTTTGTCAGGTGGACATCATGATATCTTTGCTCTTCAGTAAGTGTTTGTCAGGTGGACATCATGATATCTCTGCTCTTCACTATGTGTTTGTCAGGTGGACATCATGATATCTTTGCTCTTCACTATGTGTTTGTCAGGTGGACATCATGATATCTTTGCTCTTCACTATGTGTTTGTCAGGTGGACATCATGATATCTTTGCTCTTCACTATGTGTTTGTCAGGTGGACATCATGATATCTTTGCTCTTCAGTATGTGTTTGTCAGGTGGACATCATAATATCTTTGCTCTTCACTATGTGTTTGTCAGGTGGACATCATGATATCTTTGCTCTTCACTATGTGTTTGTCAGGTGGACATCATAATATCTTTGCTCTTCACTATGTGTTTGTCAGGTGGACATCATGATATCTTTGCTCTTCAGTATGTGTTTGTCAGGTGGACATCATGATATCTTTGCTCTTCAGTATGTGTTTGTCAGGTGGACATCATGATATCTTTGCTCTTCACTATGTGTTTGTCAGGTGGACATCATGATATCTTTGCTCTTCAGTATGTGTTTGTCAGGTGGACATCATGATATCTTTGCTCTTCACTATGTGTTTGTCAGGTGGACATCATGATATCTTTGCTCTTCACTATGTGTTTGTCAGGTGGACATCATAATATCTTTGCTCTTCACTATGTGTTTGTCAGGTGGACATCATGATATCTTTGCTCTTCAGTATGTGTTTGTCAGGTGGACATCATGATATCTTTGCTCTTCAGTAAGTGTTTGTCAGGTGGACATCATGATATCTTTGCTCTTCACTATGTGTTTGTCAGGTGGACATCATGATATCTTTGCTCTTCACTATGTGTTTGTCAGGTGGACATCATGATATCTTTGCTCTTCAGTATGTGTTTGTCAGGTGGACATCATGATATCTTTGCTCTTCAGTATGTGTTTGTCAGGTGGACATCATGATATCTTTGCTCTTCAGTATGTGTTTGTCAGGTGGACATCATAATATCTTTGCTCTTCACTATGTGTTTGTCAGGTGGACATCATGATATCTTTGCTCTTCAGTATGTGTTTGTCAGGTGGACATCATGATATCTTTGCTCTTCAGTATGTGTTTGTCAGGTGGACATCATGATAGCTTTGCTCTTCAGTATGTGTTTGTCAGGTAGACATCATGATATCTTTGCTCTTCAGTAAGTGTTTGTCAGGTGGACATCATGATATCTTTGCTCTTCAGTATGTGTTTGTCAGGTGGACATCATGATATCTTTGCTCTTCACTATGTGTTTGTCAGGTGGACATCATAATATCTTTGCTCTTCACTATGTGTTTGTCAGGTGGACATCATGATATCTTTGCTCTTCACTATGTGTTTGTCAGTTGGACATCATGATATCTTTGCTCTTCAGTATGTGTTTGTCAGGTGGACATCATGATATCTTTGCTCTTCAGTATGTGTTTGTCAGGTGGACATCATGATATCTTTGCTCTTCAGTATGTGTTTGTCAGGTGGACATCATGATATCTTTGCTCTTCAGTATGTGTTTGTCAGGTGGACATCATGATATCTTTGCTCTTCACTATGTGTTTGTCAGGTGGACATCATAATATCTTTGCTCTTCACTATGTGTTTGTCAGGTGGACATCATGATATCTTTGCTCTTCACTATGTGTTTGTCAGGTGGACATCATGATATCTTTGCTCTTCAGTATGTGTTTGTCAGGTGGACATCATGATATATTTGCTCTTCAGTATGTGTTTGTCAGGTGGACATCATGATATCTTTGCTCTTCAGTAAGTGTTTGTCAGGTAGACATCATGATATCTTTGCTCTTCAGTATGTGTTTGTCAGGTGGACATCATAATATCTTTGCTCTTCACTATGTGTTTGTCAGGTGGACATCATGATATATTTGCTCTTCAGTATGTGTTTGTCAGGTGGACATCATAATATCTTTGCTCTTCACTATGTGTTTGTCAGGTGGACATCATAATATCTTTGCTCTTCAGTATGTGTTTGTCAGGTGGACATCATGATATCTTTGCTCTTCACTATGTGTTTGTCAGGTGGACATCATAATATCTTTGCTCTTCAGTAAGTGTTTGTCAGGTGGACATCATAATATCTTTGCTCTTCAGTATGTGTTTGTCAGGTGGACATCATGATATCTTTGCTCTTCACTATGTGTTTGTCAGGTGGACATCATGATATCTTTGCTCTTCAGTAAGTGTTTGTCAGGTGGACATCATAATATCTTTGCTCTTCACTATGTGTTTGTCAGGTGGACATCATGATATCTTTGCTCTTCAGTATGTGTTTGTCAGGTGGACATCATGATATCTTTGCTCTTCACTATGTGTTTGTCAGGTGGACATCATAATATCTTTGCTCTTCACTATGTGTTTGTCAGGTGGACATCATAATATCTTTGCTCTTCACTATGTGTTTGTCAGGTGGACATCATAATATCTTTGCTCTTCACTATGTGTTTGTCAGGTGGACATCATAATATCTTTGCTCTTCAGTATGTGTTTGTCAGGTGGACATCATAATATCTTTGCTCTTCAGTATGTGTTTGTCAGGTGGACATCATAATATCTTTGCTCTTCAGTATGTGTTTGTCAGGTGGACATCATAATATCTTTGCTCTTCAGTATGTGTTTGTCAGGTGGACATCATAATATCTTTGCTCTTCAGTAAGTGTTTGTCAGGTGGACATCATAATATCTTTGCTCTTCACTATGTGTTTGTCAGGTGGACATCATAATATCTTTGCTCTTCAGTATGTGTTTGTCAGGTGGACATCATAATATCTTTGCTCTTCACTATGTGTTTGTCAGGTGGACATCATAATATCTTTGCTCTTCAGTATGTGTTTGTCAGGTGGACATCATAATATCTTTGCTCTTCAGTATGTGTTTGTCAGGTGGACATCATAATATCTTTGCTCTTCACTATGTGTTTGTCAGGTGGACATCATAATATCTTTGCTCTTCACTATGTGTTTGTCAGGTGGACATCATAATATCTTTGCTCTTCAGTATGTGTTTGTCAGGTGGACATCATAATATCTTTGCTCTTCACTATGTGTTTGTCAGGTGGACATCATAATATCTTTGCTCTTCACTATGTGTTTGTCAGGTGGACATCATAATATCTTTGCTCTTCAGTATGTGTTTGTCAGGTGGACATCATGATATCTTTGCTCTTCACTATGTGTTTGTCAGGTGGACATCATAATATCTTTGCTCTTCAGTATGTGTTTGTCAGGTGGACATCATAATATCTTTGCTCTTCAGTATGTGTTTGTCAGGTGGACATCATAATATCTTTGCTCTTCACTATGTGTTTGTCAGGTGGACATCATAATATCTTTGCTCTTCACTATGTGTTTGTCAGGTGGACATCATGATATCTTTGCTCTTCACTATGTGTTTGTCAGGTGGACATCATAATATCTTTGCTCTTCAGTATGTGTTTGTCAGGTGGACATCATAATATCTTTGCTCTTCAGTATGTGTTTGTCAGGTGGACATCATAATATCTTTGCTCTTCAGTATGTGTTTGTCAGGTGGACATCATAATATCTTTGCTCTTCACTATGTGTTTGTCAGGTGGACATCATAATATCTTTGCTCTTCACTATGTGTTTGTCAGGTGGACATCATAATATCTTTGCTCTTCACTATGTGTTTGTCAGGTGGACATCATAATATCTTTGCTCTTCAGTATGTGTTTGTCAGGTGGACATCATAATATCTTTGCTCTTCAGTATGTGTTTGTCAGGTGGACATCATAATATCTTTGCTCTTCAGTATGTGTTTGTCAGGTGGACATCATAATATCTTTGCTCTTCACTATGTGTTTGTCAGGTGGACATCATAATATCTTTGCTCTTCACTATGTGTTTGTCAGGTGGACATCATAATATCTTTGCTCTTCAGTATGTGTTTGTCAGGTGGACATCATAATATCTTTGCTCTTCAGTATGTGTTTGTCAGGTGGACATCATAATATCTTTGCTCTTCACTATGTGTTTGTCAGGTGGACATCATAATATCTTTGCTCTTCACTATGTGTTTGTCAGGTGGACATCATAATATCTTTGCTCTTCAGTATGTGTTTGTCAGGTGGACATCATAATATCTTTGCTCTTCACTATGTGTTTGTCAGGTGGACATCATAATATCTTTGCTCTTCACTATGTGTTTGTCAGGTGGACATCATAATATCTTTGCTCTTCACTATGTGTTTGTCAGGTGGACATCATGATATCTTTGCTCTTCAGTATGTGTTTGTCAGGTGGACATCATAATATCTTTGCTCTTCACTATGTGTTTGTCAGGTGGACATCATGATATCTTTGCTCTTCAGTATGTGTTTGTCAGGTGGACATCATACTATCTTTGCTCTTCACTATGTGTTTGTCAGGTGGACATCATAATATCTTTGCTCTTCAGTAAGTGTTTGTCAGGTGGACATCATACTATCTTTGCTCTTCACTATGTGTTTGTCAGGTGGACATCATGATATCTTTGCTCTTCAGTATGTGTTTGTCAGGTGGACATCATGATATCTTTGCTCTTCACTATGTGTTTGTCAGGTGGACATCATAATATCTTTGCTCTTCACTATGTGTTTGTCAGGTGGACATCATAATATCTTTGCTCTTCACTATGTGTTTGTCAGGTGGACATCATAATATCTTTGCTCTTCAGTATGTGTTTGTCAGGTGGACATCATAATATCTTTGCTCTTCAGTATGTGTTTGTCAGGTGGACATCATAATATCTTTGCTCTTCACTATGTGTTTGTCAGGTGGACATCATAATATCTTTGCTCTTCACTATGTGTTTGTCAGGTGGACATCATAATATCTTTGCTCTTCAGTATGTGTTTGTCAGGTGGACATCATAATATCTTTGCTCTTCAGTATGTGTTTGTCAGGTGGACATCATAATATCTTTGCTCTTCAGTATGTGTTTGTCAGGTGGACATCATAATATCTTTGCTCTTCAGTATGTGTTTGTCAGGTGGACATCATAATATCTTTGCTCTTCAGTAAGTGTTTGTCAGGTGGACATCATAATATCTTTGCTCTTCACTATGTGTTTGTCAGGTGGACATCATAATATCTTTGCTCTTCAGTATGTGTTTGTCAGGTGGACATCATGATGTCTTTGCTCTTCACTATGTGTTTGTCAGGTAGACATCATGATATCTTTGCTCTTCAGTATGTGTTTGTCAGGTGGACATCATGATATCTTTGCTCTTCAGTATGTGTTTGTCAGGTGGACATCATGATATCTTTGCTCTTCAGTATGTGTTTGTCAGGTGGACATCATGATATCTTTGCTCTTCACTATGTGTTTGTCAGGTGGACATCATAATATCTTTGCTCTTCACTATGTGTTTGTCAGGTGGACATCATGATATCTTTGCTCTTCAGTATGTGTTTGTCAGGTGGACATCATGCTATCTTTGCTCTTTAGTATGTGTTTGTCAGGTGGACATCATGATATCTTTGCTCTTCAGTATGTGTTTGTCAGGTGGACATCATAATATCTTTGCTCTTCACTATGTGTTTGTCAGGTGGACATCATGATATCTTTGCTCTTCAGTATGTGTTTGTCAGGTGGACATCATGATATCTTTGCTCTTCAGTATGTGTTTGTCAGGTGGACATCATGATATCTTTGCTCTTTAGTATGTGTTTGTCAGGTGGACATCATGATATCTTTGCTCTTCAGTATGTGTTTGTCAGGTGGACATCATGATATCTTTGCTCTTCACTATGTGTTTGTCAGGTGGACATCATGATATCTTTGCTCTTCACTATGTGTTTGTCAGGTGGACATCATAATATCTTTGCTCTTCAGTATGTGTTTGTCAGGTGGACATCATGATATCTTTGCTCTTCACTATGTGTTTGTCAGGTGGACATCATGATATCTTTGCTCTTCACTATGTGTTTGTCAGGTGGACATCATGATATCTTTGCTCTTCACTATGTGTTTGTCAGGTGGACATCATGATATCTTTGCTCTTCAGTATGTGTTTGTCAGGTGGACATCATAATATCTTTGCTCTTCAGTATGTGTTTGTCAGGTGGACATCATGATATCTTTGCTCTTCAGTATGTGTTTGTCAGGTGGACATCATGATATCTTTGCTCTTCAGTATGTGTTTGTCAGGTGGACATCATGATATCTTTGCTCTTCAGTATGTGTTTGTCAGGTGGACATCATGATATCTTTGCTCTTCAGTATGTGTTTGTCAGGTGGACATCATGATATCTTTGCTCTTCACTATGTGTTTGTCAGGTGGACATCATGATATCTTTGCTCTTTAGTATGTGTTTGTCAGGTGGACATCATGATATCTTTGCTCTTCAGTATGTGTTTGTCAGGTGGACATCATAATATCTTTGCTCTTCACTATGTGTTTGTCAGGTGGACATCATGATATCTTTGCTCTTCAGTATGTGTTTGTCAGGTGGACATCATGATATCTTTGCTCTTCACTATGTGTTTGTCAGGTGGACATCATAATATCTTTGCTCTTCACTATGTGTTTGTCAGGTGGACATCATGATATCTTTGCTCTTCAGTATGTGTTTGTCAGGTGGACATCATGATATCTTTGCTCTTCACTATGTGTTTGTCAGGTGGACATCATAATATCTTTGCTCTTCAGTATGTGTTTGTCAGGTGGACATCATGATGGGAAGAGCAGGAAGGATGAAACCATGTGGCTTTTAAACTAAATTCAAAATGGTTCCTGTGTCGCTCCCTCATGATCATAGTTTGTCTGTTATCTCTCTACCTACAGTCCATGACTATATGTCAGATAGTCATGGAATTCTGGACAAAAACATATTTAACAACAATAAAAAAATATTCTCCGATTTGGGTCCGAGTAGTCTCGCTGGCCAGCCTCCCCTCCCTCCCCTCCCTCCCTACCGTGAGAGGAGTCTGGCGCCGCAGGTCTCCATAACTGGCATAAGCCCTCCCCTGCTCTACTCTGCTCTCCCATTGGAGCGACTGTTTCAGTCGCTGCCGGATGTCCGCTCCCCGCTTATTACAAGCTCTGTCATTGGCTCCGACCATGTCAATCAGAGCGGCTTCCGCTCCCTCCTCCCTTGTGTGTCGCTGTAAATAGTGCCCTGCCGCCGCAGTGAAAACAACAACGCTAACTAGCTAGACAGCTAACGGCAGAAACCTACACGCTAGCTCGTTGCTACACGCTGAAAACGGCAAGTTGGATTGTCGGAAACTATTTTCCAAGGACACTGCCCGCTAAGCGCCGCCCATCGCAATCCCACTATGGAGACCTGCGGCGCCAGACTCCTCTCTACCACATGCCTCCTCGGATGCATGTGCAGCCGCCAGCCGCTTCTTTTCACCTGATAGCGAGGACTTTCAGCGCCGTGGGAGGATCACACTATTCCCTCCAGTTCCCTTAACCCCCTCCCAAACAGGTGCCGCGAACGACCAGAGGCCAATTGTGCCTGTATAGACGCCCGAGCAAGCTAGAGGTAACACGGCCGCTCGGACCTGCGACCCTTGTGTTGGTAACCAGGGGGACTACTCGTATGTCCCTCACGTGTGTATTGTGTTGGTAACCAGGGGGACTACTCGTATGTCCCTCACGTGTGTATTGTGTTGGTAACCAGGGGGACTACTCGTATGTCCCTCACGTGTGTATTGTGTTGGTAACCAGGGGGACTACTCGTATGTCCCTCACGTGTGTTTTGTGTCGGTAACCAGGGGGACTACTCGTATGTCCCTCACATGTGTATTGTGTCGGTAACCAGGGGGACTACTCGTATGTCCCTCACGTGTGTATTGTGTTGGTAACCAGGGGGACTACTCGTATGTCCCTCACGTGTGTATTGTGTCGGTAACCAGGGGGACTACTCGTATGTCCCTCACGTGTGTATTGTGTCGGTAACCAGGGGGACTACTCGTATGTCCCTCACGTGTGTATTGTGTCGGTAACCAGGGGGACTACTCGTATGTCCCTCACGTGTGTATTGTGTCGGTAACCAGGGGGACTACTCGTATGTCCCTCACGTGTGTATTGTGTCGGTAACCAGGGGGACTACTCGTATGTCCCTCACGTGTGTATTGTGTCGGTAACCAGGGGGACTACTCGTATGTCCCTCACGTGTGTATTGTGTCGGTAACCAGGGGGACTACTCGTATGTCCCTCACATGTGTATTGTGTTGGTAACCAGGGGGACTACTCGTATGTCCCTCACGTGTGTATTGTGTCGGTAACCAGGGGGACTACTCGTATGTCCCTCACGTGTGTATTGTGTCGGTAACCAGGGGGACTACTCGTATGTCCCTCACGTGTGTATTGTGTCGGTAACCAGGGGGACTACTCGTATGTCCCTCACGTGTGTATTGTGTTGGTAACCAGGGGGACTACTCGTATGTCCCTCACGTGTGTATTGTCAGACAGCACTTCCTGTCAGTGGCAGAGGTAAATAGCTTGGGCTTGATATAAGCAGTGCACCCTGCTGGCAGCACTGGGTATTGTAACAGCTTGGGCTTGATAGAAGCAGTGCACCCTGCTGGCAGCACTGGGTATTGTATCATCACATCTTGTCAAACAGCAATAGAAGAACACACCAGCACAAACCACTAGAGCAGGAAATCCTTCTGAATTAAAATGTTTGTTTTCCAGCAAACCCCTGTGTTTCCCCCTCAGACTATAGAGTGCACAAATCCATTTGAACCTGTATTGCAATTTGTACGGAAGATTGCGTTTTCCTCTACAAATTACAGCAGGCAACATTCCCAGAGCAACAAATCATGGACTCGGATGGAGTAATTGTATCAGCTAACACTAACAGCCTCTCCCCTCTCTGTCTCTGTGCTCCCTCCCCTCTCTGTCTCTGTGCTCCCTCCCCTCTCTGTCTCTGTGCTCCCCACTCCAGATTTGTTCCTGACAACTGAAGGGCACAAATTCGAGACTTGGATCAACAAGGTAATGAGTCCTCCTTATATCTCTTTTAGCTTCTAGTTTCCCTTCCATGTCTTCTGCCACTTTTTACCACTCTAATGTGGTCTTCAAGTGCCCAATTCAGCCAGAAGTAAGACACTTCACTCCCCTGTGCCTGGGCATAGACAGTTAGTTTAAAATTAGCAGCATGCCCTTATATGGGCATAGGCAGTTAGTTTACAATTAGCAGCATGCCCTGATATGGGCATAGGCAGTTAGTTTACAGTTAGCAGCATGCCCTGATATGGGCATAGGCATTTAGTTTACAGTTAGCAGCATGCCGTGATATGGGCATAGGCAGTTAGTTTAAAATTAGCAGCATGCCCTGATATGGGCATAGGCAGTTAGATTAAAATTAGCAGCATGCCCTTATATGGTAACTTGACGCTGCCAGATGGACGGTTTAGCTCCACATTACGTTTCACTAAACCAGTCGATCTGGGAATGCAGTAACCCGACCCGCTGACGGAGGCGGGCACTTTTTCCAAGCTACTTGGCAGGTGATTGGATGACCCATCTGTCTATCACCGCTGGGGCGTGTTAACTTCAACCAATCAGATCGCCATGCCTCTGACGTCACGTTTGCGACCGGTAGTCTATCATTGATTGAGTCCTCACCGTCCTCATCATCGTAAAGTCGCCTTCGAAGCATGACGTTAGATTATAACAAACTAGTTGTGTGGCTTAGCCTTCCCAAATGTTGAGGGTCGTGTTTTAGAATTTAATACATAGAATTGGGAACGTTACATTCAATTTCATTCAGACTGCCTGTCACTTCCGCGGCGGCAGCCATGTTGACGAGTGAAAAGAACTACAAAGACCATGTACCCACTACTTGCCCAGACAAGCCTAAGCCCGCCTAAGGCTGCCGCTGATTCGTCGAGCCGGCCATGGCTCGACGAATCATCTTAACACGTTAAGTGCCAGAGCCGAGTTTACTCGTCTTACATAATCCAACGCTTGAGTGCCAGAGCCGGGTTTACTCGTCTTACATAAACATTTTTTTTTTTTGACGGTGGGACATCAATCAACAACTTTTACATCTTCGAGATCACTATTGGAGCAAGATAATGTGTATAATCTATTTTACCGACCCACTAAGTGTTGACAGTGCTCCCCCAGACGACCGAAATCAAAGAAAAAACTGCCGCGGGAGCAAGCCGTTCAAGGAAATGGCGAGGCGATTTTACAGTAATCCATTCAAGACTTGTCTTGCCTGAGAGCGGCCGCGCACCGGCAGCAGCACACAGAGAGCGGAGAGCGATTTGCAAAATAGATTATAGGTGAAACACACTTTGAAACACCTCAGAAAGGCCAGAATCAACATCTGCCCATCGCCCACGCATTCCCCGGCCCATCTTGACTCGCACAAGGAGCGTCCGCACGCAGGCAAGCAGGCAGGCAGGCACGCTGGCAGGCAGGCAGGCAGCAGCAACGCGCTTCTGACACGCCCGCTGTACAGCCAGGAGGAAGGAGGAGAAGACACACGGAGGGAGGAGTTTGAATGAGAGGGGTGTTTCCTGCTGTTATGGAGGAAATTACTGTTCAAAACTATTGTTTAGAATGTCTGACGGTCTTACTGATGCCAAAAATGAATGGTTAAAGTGACTGTTTCACAAAAAGCCATTTATCTCTGAATAAATTTCCAGACGCTGAAACCATGCTGTACTCAACGGCTAATATCTACATAACTACTAACTCTGCAAACTAACTCTTTTAGACAGAGAAAGCACACATTCTATTAGTTATTTTTAGATGATTGGTGTTCATGAATTCTTAACAGAAAATAATCCACGGCTGTTGTAAAATGAGCCAGAATCGTCAAAAACACCCCTGGCACAACTTACCCACAGGATTGAAAACATGGCTGGCACTCAATGTGTTAACTGCCTGTGCATGACAAGATGGATTACGTCGAGATAATCTCTTTTGATCTCGCGAGGTTATCCATCTTGCAAGCAAGGTTACTTATATGTAGGGCTGGCACGGATCACGGATAATCCGTGACCCGTACGGATCAGCCCCCACGGTTCGGAACGCGGTTCGGAACATCAATAGTCCGCGGACCCCCCCCCCCCCCTTCGTTTCATTTAACGTTTAATGTTAGTGTATGAGAACGCCCAGCGCAGCCAGACACAGACAGGCATAATCATGGCAAGCACAATTGAGCTTCCTCATCCCTTGTCGCTGCTGTAAAGTATGTCTGAAGGCTGTGGCTAGTGGCTACTAAAGACAGTCACACAAACTTATTTCAACACCTCTGAAAAAGCACAGGAATGCGATCAGCGTGTTGCGCGCTGCACAAGATAACGAGAGCCACAACACACACACACACACACACACACACGCGCGCACACGTTTCACAAACACATTATCACCGGACGGTGAAATGTTGCCTTAGGACACATAACAACAAAACAACACGTGGGGCCACTGAGTAGCTTAACGTAGCATCAACGTTATATTTCCAGACTGACCTGGTCTGGTCTGTAGGTCTGTACCCGTGTCATGTGACTGGTGCAAGCAACAGCCACGAAGTTAGGCATAGCAGTGCCACCTAAAACAGGAAGTTGGGTCGTTCTGCCTTCAGAGTAAAAGCATACATTGTGTCACTTATGAGAAAAAAATATTTTTTGAGCTGTGCAGGGCAACAAATGGTTAGAGAATTATAATAGTATTAAAAAAATCTAATCGAAAATCTAATTTTGAGAGAAAAAATCTGATATATATATATTTTTGCTGATCCGAAAAATCCGTGATCCGTGGCTCAAAATCCGTCACGCGATCCGATCCGTGGGTTTTCTGATCCGTGCCAGCCCTACTTATATGGGCATAGGCAGTTAGTTTAAAATTAGCAGCATGCCCTTATATGGGCATAGGCAGTTAGTTTAAAATTAGCAACATGCCCTTATATGGGCATAGGCAGTTAGTTTACAGTTAGCAGCATGCCCTGATATGGGCATAGGCAGTTAGTTTACAGTTAGCAGCATGCCCTTATATGGGCATAGGCAGTTCGTTTACAGTAGTGTCCTCTAGTAAGAGAGTGGCGTCAGCGGAGGACCAAAATGCAAGAATCATTAGCCAATGAACAGCCAGGAATGGGTCTCGCGCTACTTTTGAATGCTAAAATAAAACCGATAATGTACAATTTGATTAATTTCAAGGGATGAAAAACCCTTTCAAAGTACAACACTGTCTATTTTGATGCAACTCGACAGTGCTGCTTTTTTTACTGAAGAGTTCCACTTTCTACTTCCTGGAAAAAAACTGGTCCATTGGAGTGAATGGAGATGTCGGAACTCTTCTATTATACGGCTCTGGTTTACAGTTAGCAGCATGCCCTGATATGGGCAATAAGAAACTGCATCACTATGTGGTAATGATTTTGTACTAACAACTTGTACTTTTTAAGTAAAAGTTGTATTATTGTCAAAATGCAACTTCATTGTGAATGTGTGATTTCAATCTTCCACAATGTGACACAACACCGTCCAAGTGTCTGCTAGTACGTCTCCTCTACATAGACGGCTGCCTGACTGTACGTTGTTGTATCAGCAGTGCTTCTAATGTAACATGTTATAAGCTCTGTATGCTGATATTGACACTGTATTCTCCATAGAAGAGATGGAGGCAGCTGTTCACATTCAGATGCATCAAGTGAAGGTTATTGATAAGGTTATTGAAAAAGTGAAGGTTATTGATCAGCCCTTCATCTCAAGCATGTCTCAAAGGAGTTTACAGAGAATGAGCCTACTTAGAGCGAACCATCAATCACAGGACCAAATACAGTATGTATGTATGTATGTATGAATGTATGTATGAATGTATGCATGTATGAAGGAATGGGTTTATTTGATAAATAAAAAAATACAAGCATACAGCACAAGGTAATTCAGCAGGATGACACAAAGAAAAGTCCTCACACTTATTTCCATTGTTGTCTCGATCCTGAAACAACAAACATCAATATAGAACAATCAAGAATAAAAAGAGGAAGATACAAACCAACACAAGTTAAAAACCATTCAAAGAAAGTGTTTGCACTATATTACTGTAGTGTATTACTGTAGTTTATTACTGTAGTTTATTACTGTAGTTTATTACTGTAGTTTATTACTGTAGTTTATTACTGTAGTTTATTACTGTAGTTTACTAATTGTTTCAGAAGGTTTTTAAAACTATTATTAGCAGCTTTAATTTCGTTTGGGTATTTTGTTAGAGGAATGCACTTCTCCCAACTTTGCTTTTTAGTATACGACAAAATAAAACACAAGGAAGTGAAACGAATCACGAGACACCAAATAAACAGGCTAACCTACAGTATCCTACAGTATCCTACTGCCCCTACAGTATCCTACTGTAGCTAGCTGCTCCTACAGTATCCTACTGTAGCTAGCCGCTCCTACAGTATCCTACTGTAGCTAGCTGCTCCTACAGTATCCTACTGTAGCTAGCTGCTCCTACAGTATCCTACTGCCCCTACAGTATCCTACTGTAGCTAGCTGCTCCTACAGTATCCTACTGTAGCTAGCTGCTCCTACAGTATGCTACTGTAGCTAGCTGCTCCTACAGTATCCTACTGTAGCTAACTGCTCCTACAGTATCCTACTGTAGCTAGCTGCTCCTACAGTATCCTACTGTAGCTAGCTGCTCCTACAGTATCCTAGCTGCTCCTACAGTATCCTACTGTAGCTAGCCGCTCCTCCTACAGTATCCTACTGTAGCTAGCCGCTCCTACAGTATCCTACTGTAGTCACTTATAATCACTTTACTGTAATGCAGCCTTTAAAACCAGGAAAAGACAACACTTACCGGTATGCGAAATCACCATATTTACCATATCTAAACCGCCAGAGGGCCCGTTACATGACCTGACCACCAGAGGGCCTGTTACATGACCTGACCACCAGAGGGCCCGTTACATGACCTGACCACCAGAGGGCCTGTTACATGACCTGACCACCAGAGGGCCTGTTACATGACCTGACCACCAGTGGGCCTGTTACATGACCTGACCACCAGAGGGCCCGTTACATGACCTGACCACCAGAGGGCCTGTTACATGACCTGACCACCAGAGGGCCTGTTACATGACCTGACCACCAGAGGGCCTGTTACATGACCTGACCACCAGAGGGCCCGTTACATGACCTGACCACCAGAGGGCCCGTTACATGACCTGACCACCAGAGGGCCCGTTACATGACCTGACCACCAGAGGGCCCGTTACATGACCTGACCACCAGAGGGCCTGTTACATGACCTGACCACCAGAGGGCCTGTTACATGACCTGACCACCAGAGGGCCTGTTACATGACCTGACCACCAGAGGGCCCGTTACATGACCTGACCACCAGAGGGCCCGTTACATGACCTGACCACCAGAGGGCCCGTTACATGACCTGACCACCAGAGGGCCTGTTACATGACCTGACCGCCAGAGGGCCTGTTACATGACCTGACCACCAGAGGGCCTGTTACATGACCTGACCACCAGAGGGCCTGTTACATGACCTGACCACCAGAGGGCCTGTTACATGACCTGACCGCCCTCTGGCGGTCAGGTCATGTAACAGGCCCTCTGGTGGTCAGGTCATGTAACGGGCCTTACATGACCTGACCGCCAGAGGGCCCGTTACATGACCTGACCGCCAGAGGGCCTGTTACATGACCTGACCACCAGAGGGCCCGTTACATGACCTGACCACCAGATAGCCTGTTACATGACCTGACCACCAGAGGGCCTGTTACATGACCTGACCCCCACAGGGGCCTGTTCATCACCTGACCACCAGAGGGCCTGTTACCTGCACCTTTACAGCGACTCTCTCCAGTATGTGTCAACCACATGATTGGAATGGACAGACTGCGCTTGTTCTCTCTGCGGAGGAGATGGGTGGGCTATTTAACATTCTAGGAGGGGAGAAGGTAGACCTGCACACCGCTCTATCTGATCCCAGGGAAATGGAATGGAAGGGAGGGAGAGAGAGAGGGAGAGAGAGAGAGAAACTGAGATTGAACGATTTAGCTGAGGCAGAGTGTGGGAGGTGAGAGAGAGGGCGAGGGAGAGAGAGTGAAGAGAGAGACTAGCCCAGAGGCTGATATGAAGGGACATGGCGTTCGGTGTTGGAGTTTCTGTTTTGAGCGGTCATGAAGAGAAGGAGGACATGTTGACTAGTCGGTAGGGCTGCAGTGTATAATCAATCAATCAAACAATCAAGATTTTGGCTTCCCACAATTATGAAAACAAGAGAATCTAAAGTGGAGACAAAAGGTGTCCGTTTAGCAATGTTTCTCTCCTTTTGTCTTGTGTTGTAAATCCAGTGCACCCTTTTTCCCTTGCCCCTGCTCCAAAGCCCAAACACACTGTGGTGCAGGTAGCTCCGCCTCTCCTCCAAAGCCCAAACACTGTGGTGCAGGTAGCTCCGCCCCTCCTCCAAAGCCCAAACACACTTTGGTGCAGGTAGCTCCGCCCCTCCTCCAAAGCCCAAACACACTTTGGTGCAGGTAGCTCCGCCCCTCCTCCAAAGCCCAAACATACTGTGGTGCAGGTAGCTCCGCCCCTCCTCCAAAGCCCAAACACACTTTGGTGCAGGTAGCTCCGCCCCTCCTCCAAAGCCCAAACATACTGTGGTGCAGGTAGCTCCGCCCCTCCTCCAAAGCCCAAACACACTGTGGTGCAGGTAGCTCCGCCCCTCCTCCAAAGCCCAAACATACTGTGGTGCAGGTAGCTCCGCCCCTCCTCCAAAGCCTAAACACACTGTGGTGCAGGTAGCTCCGCCCCTCCTCCAAAGCCCAAACACACTGTGGTGTGTGTAGCTCCGCCCCTCCTCCAAAACCCAAACATACTGTGGTGCAGGTAGCTCCGCCCCTCCTCCAAAGCCCAAACACACTGTGGTGCAGGTAGCTCCACCCCTCCTCCAAACCCCAAACATACTGTGGTGCAGGTAGCTCCACCCCTCCTCCAAAGCCCAAACACACTGTGGTGCAGGTAGCTCCGCCCCTCCTCCAAAGCCCAAACACACTGTGGTGTGTGTAGCTCCGCCCCTCCTCCAAAACCCAAACATACTGTGGTGCAGGTAGCTCCACCCCTCCTCCAAAGCCCAAACACACTGTGGTGTGTGTAGCTCCGCCCCTCCTCCAAAACCCAAACATACTGTGGTGTGTGTAGCTCCACCCCTTATCCAAAGCCCAAACACACTGTGGTGCGTGTAGCTCCGCCCCTCCTCCAAAACCCAAACACACTGTGGTGTGTGTAGCTCCGCCCCTCCTCCAAAGCCCAAACACACTGTGGTGCGTGTAGCTCCGCCCCTCCTCCAAAACCCAAACATACTGTGGTGCAGGTAGCTCCGCCCCTCCTCCAAAGCCCAAACATACTGTGGTGCAGGTAGCTCCACCCCTCCTCCAAAACCCAAACATACTGTGGTGCAGGTAGCTCCGCCCCTCCTCCAAAACCCAAACATACTGTGGTGCAGGTAGCTCCGCCCCTCCTCCAAAGCCCAAACACACTGTGGTGTGTGTAGCTCCGCCCCTCCTCCAAAGCCCAAACATACTGTGGTGCAGGTAGCTCCACCCCTCCTCCAAAGCCCAAACATACTGTGGTGCAGGTAGCTCCGCCCCTCCTCCAAAGCCCAAACATACTGTGGTGCAGGTAGCTCCACCCCTCCTCCAAAGCCCAAACACACTGTGGTGCAGGTAGCTCCACCCCTCCTCCAAAGCCCAAACACACTGTGGTGCAGGTAGCTCCACCCCTCCTCCAAAGCCCAAACACACTGTGGTGCAGGTAGCTCCACCCCTCCTCCAAAGCCCAAACACACTGTGGTGCAGGTAGCTCCACCCCTCCTCCAAAGCCCAAACACACTGTGGTGCAGGTAGCTCCACCCCTCCTCCAAAGCCCAAACACACTGTGGTGCGTGTAGCTCCACCCCTTCTCCAAAGCCCAAACACACTGTGGTGTGTGTAGCTCCACCCCTCCTCCAAAGCCCAAACACACTGTGGTGCAGGTAGCTCCACCCCTCCTCCAAAGCCCAAACACACTGTGGTGCGTGTAGCTCCACCCCTTCTCCAAAGCCCAAACACACTGTGGTGCGTGTAGCTCCACCCCTTCTCCAAAGCCCAAACACACTGTGGTGTGTGTAGCTCCACCCCTCCTCCAAAGCCCAAACATACTGTGGTGCAGGTAGCTCCACCCCTTCTCCAAACCCGAAACACACTGTGGTGCGTGTAGCTCCACCCCTTCTCCAAAGCCCAAACACACTGTGGTGTGTGTAGCTCCGCCCCTCCTCCAAAGCCCAAACACACTGTGGTACAGGTAGCTCCGCCCCTCCTCCAAAACCCAAACACACTGTGGTGCGTGTAGCTCCACCCCTCCTCCAAAACCCAAACATACTGTGGTGCAGGTAGCTCCGCCCCTCCTCCAAAACCCAAACATACTGTGGTGCAGGTAGCTCCGCCCCTCCTCCAAAGCCCAAACACACTGTGGTGTGTGTAGCTCCACCCCTCCTCCAAAGCCCAAACACACTGTGGTGCGTGTAGCTCCACCCCTCCTCCAAAGCCCAAACACACTGTGGTGTGTGTAGCTCCACCCCTCCTCCAAAGCCCAAACACACTGTGGTGCGTGTAGCTCCACCCCTTCTCCAAAGCCCAAACACACTGTGGTGTGTGTAGCTCCACCCCTCCTCCAAAGCCCAAACACACTGTGGTGCAGGTAGCTCCACCCCTCCTCCAAAGCCCAAACACACTGTGGTGCGTGTAGCTCCACCCCTTCTCCAAAGCCCAAACACACTGTGGTGCAGGTAGCTCCACCCCTCCTCCAAAGCCCAAACACACTGTGGTGCGTGTAGCTCCACCCCTTCTCCAAAGCCCAAACACACTGTGGTGTGTGTAGCTCCACCCCTCCTCCAAAGCCCAAACATACTGTGGTGCGTGTAGCTCCACCCCTTCTCCAAAGCCCAAACACACTGTGGTGTGTGTAGCTCCGCCCCTCCTCCAAAGCCCAAACACACTGTGGTGTGTGTAGCTCCGCCCCTCCTCCAAAGCCCAAACACACTGTGGTACAGGTAGCTCCGCCCCTCCTCCAAAACCCAAACACACTGTAGTGCGTGTAGCTCCGCCTCTCCTCCAAAGCCCAAACACACTGTGGTGCAGGTAGCTCCGCCCCTCCTCCAAAACCCAAACACACTGTGGTGCGTGTAGCTCCGCCTCTCCTCCAAAGCCCAAACACACTGTGGTGCAGGTAGTTTCAGCTCCGCCCCTCATGAATCCACACATGGGCGCACACACGCACACACACACACACACACACACACACACACACACACACACACACTGGGGCCATTTCCTGACATGGTTGCAGCATAAGAGGCTGTGTGTTAATCCCACAGTGGTGTTGGTCACAGGCCAGCACACGTCTCTCTCTCTCTCTCTGTTTTAATTACTTTTCTCTCCTTCCCCCCCTCCCTAAGTCTCCCTCCGTCTCCCCTCATCCCTCTGTTTTTCTGCGATTACACCAGAGCAGGCAGTGTCACCGAGGGCGGGAGAGGAGGGGGGGGGGGGGGGAACTGGGGGGACCCCGGAGAGATGAGTGCTGAGAAGAGGCATTTTCATTGGCCAGCGAGGAGAGCCGAGACGCCCCCGAGGTCAATTCTTGAACCGCCGATATGATCATTCAATTCAGCATCCAGGGAAGAACCGCCTTCTCTCCCCAGACACCCACGCACATACACACACACACACACACACACACACACACACACACACACACACACACACACACACACACACACACATACACTTCTGCTCTCACACACACACACACACACACACACACACACATACACACTTCTGCTCTCACACACACACACACACACACACACACACATACTGTACACACTTCTGCTCTCTCTCACACACACACATGCACACACACACACACACACACACACACACACACACTCATAAACATGTGCGCACACACACACACACACACACACACACATACATGAACACGCGCACACACATAAACACGTGCACACGCACGCACACACACACATATACACTTCTGCTCGCACACACACACGCATGCGTGCGCACACACACGCACACACACACACACACAAAACACACGATGACACACAGGAGAGACGTCAGCGTTTTTATACCTGCACTCAATCTCTCCCTTTTCTGTCTTTCAAGCAAAGAATTGTACACATTCGGCGCAAACACACACCTGCAACTACCAACACCCCCCCCCCCCACCAAACCACCCCCCCCCCACACACACCTGCAACTACCAACACCCCCCCCCCACCAAACCACACCCCCCCCACACACACCTGCAACTACCAACACCCCCCCCCACCAAACCACCCCCCCACACACACACCTGCAACTACCAACCCCCCCCCCCCACCAAACCACACCCCACACACACACACCTGCAACTACCAACCCCCCCCCCCCCCCACCAAACCACACTGGGCGCAGGCGTTTACACAGATGAATATAAACGATCCAATTTGGATGTTTTATTGTTATTTGCTCGGGGAACGTATTCAAATGAGCCACCTGCAAATCGTCTCATTTCATGCTAGTTTGCCGATGTCATTTATTTACCATCACAAATGTTTTGCGCGGGCTTGAAAGCGTAATATGCACATAATATAATAATGTAGCCGCAACTTCCGCCCTCCTAAGTCCACGCGGAGCGACAGATTATTTTTGCTCGGAAAAGTCCTTTTTAAAATGGCTCATTTCATGCATTCTTTCATGTAGGTGATTTAATATATTCACCTCTGGTTTAGTTATTTGTTTATTAGTTTATTTTTAAATGAGCCTGTCTGGAATGTGCATGGCGGTGGGTTAGGATCCAGGGAAGGTCCATGAGCAGGTCCTAAAGTCCTGGGGCCGGTTGCACAAAACACCTTGAGTTAAGAATTTCCTTAAAGTCCGAGTTAAAGTCGAGCTGAACCCAACAATGACTTTTCTTTTCTTTTAGTTCAAATACCTGGGTATGCATGCAGTGCACCTATTTAATAATGTATGCCAAAAAAATCACAGATATAATTTCTTTAGTTTTTCAAACTTTTTCACATCACAAGTTCATTTTTCAAGATTTCATTGATAACAGCAATCTACAGTTTGCTGACGTCACCTAGTACTATCAAATTTCTACTCCATTTCAACCAATCATATCACAACATGCAGCTGTCAATCAAATTTCAGGATAATTTTATCTTCCAAATGAAGTAAAAAATGGTGCCTAGTGCCTGTCATCTGGCAGAATTCCTATCCCATAAACTAACTACTAACTTGGCCAATTGTATGTAACATGAACAAAAAACAAAAACTATAATCTCTAAGAATGCAAAGAAATGTAACTGGCTCGTTAAAACGCGCATTCCAGGAATATCGTATTTACAGAAATAGCGTGAATGGCGCGCTCTTGAGAGCGTGGTAGTCAGGGGTCGCCCCTCCGAGATTCCAGACGGGCGGGCAGCACCCATGCATCGGATTGTCCGCTCGCTCCGCACAAAGCAGCTGGCTGCCTGGTACTCTGCGGATCCCACTCGCGTAGCACGACAACAGGCTGAATCCCACTCGATTTGGGGGTGGAACACGCCATGATTGACCAATGCCAAAGCCAGTCGACAGAATTGTCAAATCAAATCATCGACACCACATTATGGTCCGCCTCTCAATTTGTTTTCAGTCTGAAACAGACTCAGATGCACGTGACGAACGGGTTCACATCGACTTTAAGGTTTCCTTAAATTAAAATCAGTTGCACAAAACACTCTCAAGTCTTCTCCTTAAGGTTAAATATTTTAAGTAAAACTTAAGGACAAGACATAAGGGTGTTTTGTGTAACAGATTTTATTGTATGGACATCTTACCTCGGACTCTAAGAAAAATCTTAACTCAAGGTGTTTTGTGCAACCGGCCCATGGAAACCACCATGATTTCTGGCCAAGCAAAAAGGTGCAGGTGTATAGAGTGCCAAAGTGGAACGTCACTTCCTGTTTCAGCACTGTACCAGAGATCTTCATCCGCCATTTATTTTCCCATACACATTTCGTAAAATGCTTATAAAAATAGTTTTACTTGTTCAAACCAAACGGTTCAGATATATTTAGAAACAGGAGGGATCACATAACATTTCACTCGGACCAAAACGTTAAAAAAAAATGCCGGTTTAAAGAAAATATTTTTTTGACTAGAGCATTGCCCCAACGGGTGGCCGGAGTCAGCACAACGCTCAGCTGCTATATACGTAAGGCGACCCTAAACCTGCCTACAAGTACCACATGCATAACCATTTAAAGCTGCACCCGGTAGCCATAAGCTAACTGCACCCTGTAGCCATAAGCTAACTGCACCCGGTAGCCATAAGCTAACTGCACCTGGTAGCCATAAGCTAACTGCACCCTGTAGCCATAAGCTAACTGCACCCTGTAGCCATAAGCTAACTGCACCCTGTAGCCATAAGCTAACTGCACCTGGTAGCCATAAGCTAACTGCACCCGGTAGCCATAAGCTAACTGCACCTGGTAGCCATAAGCTAACTGCACCCTGTAGCCATAAGCTAACTGCACCCGGTAGCCATAAGCTAGCTGCACCCTGTAGCCATAAGCTAACTGCACCCGGTAGCCATAAGCTAACTGCACCCGGTAGCCATAAGCTAACTGCACCTGGTAGCCATAAGCTAACTGCACCCGGTAGCCATAAGCTAACTGCACCCGGTAGCCATAAGCTAGCTGCACCCGGTAGCCATAAGCTAGCTGCACCCTGTAGCCATAAGCTAGCTGCACCTGGTAGCCATAAGCTAGCTGCACCTGGTAGCCATAAGCTAACTGCACCCGGTAGCCATAAGCTAGCTGCACCCGGTAGCCATAAGCTAACTGCACCCGGTAGCCATAAGCTAGCTGCACCTGGTAGCCATAAGCTAGCTGCACCCGGTAGCCATAAGCTAACTGCACCCTGTAGCCATAAGCTAGCTGCACCCGGTAGCCATAAGCTAGCTGCACCTGGTAGCCATAAGCTAACTGCACCCGGTAGCCATAAGCTAACTGCACCCGGTAGCCATAAGCTAGCTGCACCTGGTAGCCATAAGCTAGCTGCACCCGGTAGCCATAAGCTAACTGCACCCGGTAGCCATAAGCTAACTGCACCCGGTAGCCATAAGCTAGCTGCACCTGGTAGCCATAAGCTAGCTGCACCCGGTAGCCATAAGCTAGCTGCGCCAACATTAGCCAGGAGAAGTGCCAATAGACTGAACAAAGTAGGCAGACGACAACCTAGATTTTGTTTGAACATCGTTCTCAAATAAACAGTTGAATGTATTCAGAGCAGGACAGACTCCCGCTGTCCCTGCACAAAGCAAGTCAAACAGCATCTCCAGCTCAGACAAGCTTGCTAGAGTTTCGTCCAATCACATCGTGGCTCATTTGAAAGGAGGCTGTTCCACATACCCGCCTACAGTAGTTAACCCTTGACTTGTTGTACAGACCTTTTTGAGCAGAATGGGTCATTTTGATTGGACTAGTGAACTACTTAGTGGGAGGAGTCAATGGCTACTAAAGTGCAGTAGTTGTGAGTGACATGAACAGATGGGAAGAATGATAACAAGACGTGTAATCCTTTGACCTCCATACATCAAGCAGCTGCTCTCAGACAGTTAAACACACACACACACACGCACGCACGCACGTGCACACACACACACACACACATGCACGTACGCGCGCACACACGCACGCACACACGCACACACACACACACACACACACACACACACACACACACACACACACACACACACACACACACACACACACACACACACAGATTTAATCATGACATCTTGCAATCAGGCAGCCAGCCTGTCAATCACGCCGGCTAACACCCCATCAGCACACCCACGGGTGTGTGTGTGTGTGTGTGTGTGTGTGTGTGTGTGTGTGTGTGTGTGTGCGTGTGCGTGTGTGTGTGTGTGTGTGTGTGAGAGTGAGTGAGAGAGTGTGTCCACTCGTGTAGTGAGTATGTGTGATTGGAAGCTCTTGACCCATTAACATGGGTTAATTCTTCCAGCTTTTGAAAAGATCAATCAACTTCAGAGTGTTTCTCTCCTTCTCACTCACACACACACACACACACACACACACACACGCACACTCACACACACACACTACGCACGTGTACACACACACGAGCGCAAGCGCACACACACACACACACAGTCACACACACACACGCACACGCACACGCATACACATTACACACACAGGGTTTGGGTAGGACTTAGTTGAACATACAGTACATGCATGCATTTAGAGAAGACAGACAAAGAGAGACACTGGCCTTGTTCACACTGGTAGGCCAAATCCTATTTTTGGCCCATCCAGATAGATTTTCTGAAGTGTGAACAGCAACAAAACAATGTGGAATCTGATTTTTGCAACTTGGCCCAAACCAAAATCAGCAAAGAAAATAAGCAAAGACAGGAATTGCTCCATCTGTATGGAGGTGGTTTGAAATGCGATTCCAATCTGCTCTGGACTGATGTGTCTGCAGTGTGGACGCTCTGCTCACTCAAATCACATTTTCAGTGTCTTTTGCAGGGGGCGGGGCTTGAATATCAGACAGGCTGCAAACACTGGCAGAAACAGCCACCTAGCAAAGTTCGCTCAGAATGGAGGCGGAGCTACTTCATAGATAGAAACAGTGGTGAGCAGACAAGCAGCAGTGTCAAGCCAACTGGCGTTAAATACACCACTTCTGGTCATAACTTTCAAAATAAAATCTCCGTCTTTCCCAGGCTTCAGCTGCTGCACTGCCAAATGTCGAGGAGTTCTGCACCGTGATTTCTTTTTAAACATTTATGTAAGCTATTTCATGGAATTTATTGAGTTGCCTCATGTCTGGAGGCTCTGCGTGTTGGTAACAGTGTACAGAACAGGGTATTCTTTTATTTTGAAGACTATAAACGGAAGTAGTTGTGTTCAGTCCTGTATACTTGACACTGTGTGTGCCTGCTCCTGCTTCTGTGTTGGAAAGCAGCATCCCCAGCGTAGTTGTTTACCTATGTTGTTACCACGGTAACACATGCAGATAGGTTGGTGCTGTCTGGACACACATATCCGACTTGAACACTTGCCCAAATCAGATTTGTGGCAGTGCGGACAGGCTTACAAATCTGATTTGGTTCCAACAAATCCAAAATCTGATTTGGTTCAACAAATCATATCTGCCTGCTGTGTGAACGAGGCCATACTGTAGCCTATGATGGATAGTAATTAAATTCAATGTCTCTCTCTCCCCCCCTCTCTCTCTCTCTGTGTTTCTCTATCTGTCCCTGTGTCTCTCTCCCTCTCTCTCTCTCTCTCTCTCTCTCTCTCTCTCTCTCTCTCTCTCTCTCTCTCTCTCTGTGTTTCTCTCTCTGTCCCTGTGTCTCTCTCCCTCTCTCTCTCTCTCTCTCTCTCTCTCTCTCTCTCTCTCTCTCTCTCTCTCTCTCTCTCTCTCTGTGTTTCTCTCTCTGTCCCTGTGTCTCTCTCCCTCTCTCTCTCTCTCTCTCTCTCTCTCTCTTTGTATCTCTCTCTCTCTCTCTGTCTATCTCATCCCTCAGGCTGGAAACTTCACCAAGTTGGATGGCGTGCTGCCAGCAGACAAACCAGAAAACGCCAAGTTTGTCGGACAGTCGTCCTTTGTGGATTTCGGTGAGATTGACTGAGATTGACTGTCACTTTGTGAGAATGTGTGTGTGTGTGCGCGCGCGCGTCGTACGTGCGTGCGTGCGTGCGTGTGCGTGCGTGCGTGTGTGTATGTGCGTGTGTGTGTGCGTGTGCGTGTGCGTGTGTGTGTGTGTGTGTGTGTGTGTGTGTGTGTGTGTGTGTGTGTAAATGTTAGCAGGCAGAGCCATGCCTCTCCTCTAAGTCGTGTAAGTTCTCTCTGCATTTGCAGCTCTGGAGAGGCTTCCAGAGAGGACTGTCTGTACGTGCTCTGTGGCCTTTTCCACCACAGCTCTCTCATCACACTAGTCCACTATCAAAACCACTAGTCCACACTGAGCATCAGTCCACTAACCCTTCATCTGTGCTTTTAGCAATAAACACTATAGATACATTGATAGATAGATAAATACATTGAACATGGATTTGTTTGAACAATACTTCTCTACATGATACCATGTTAAATAAACATAATGTAAGGTATTTAGAGAGGGAAATACTCCCGGCTATGTTGTTACTGCAGTCAAACAGTCGCTATCTCCAGCTCAGACAAATTGCTGGAGTTCAGCAACTCATTTGTCAACAGCCTCTCAGAGCCAATCAGGACTCTGCTATTTCACGTACCCGCATGTTGGCCCCGCCTACATTAGTAGGCTGTTTTTGAGAGCTTTTTGCTGAGAATTGATCATTTTTACTGGGTGTAAAACATATGAGACAGTCTATGTGCCGTGACTATAGAGCAGTGCAGGGATGAGTCTGGAAGTAGCTGTGTGTGTATCCCTTTAAGACCACGAACCGCGCGACTACGTCTTAAAGGGATACACACACAAATGAGGGATACACACGCAAATGCTGCATCAGGTATCAATGGGTTAAATGCATGAAATAAGCTCTGTGGTTAACAACAGTTTATGGGAGTGGGAATTTGTGTTCAGCAGGATAATCTTCACAAACGTGGACCAGTTTTATGAATTTTGAAGCGTAAATGCCAAAACGTGATTCTCAGAGAATGTTTAAAAAGTCATCAAAAAATCCTCGTTTGTGAAGATTATCCTGCTGAACCCAAATGACCACTCCCATAAGCTTACAGACCTTATTCCATGCATTTTAATCAAAATCCCCATTGTAAAATCCCATAGCCTTTTCTGCCATTTCTGGTTAAAAGCCTACAAAAATACGTCATCCCTGTGGCGCTGTATTTGACTAGTGGACTAGCTTTCGGGAGTAATGGATGACTACTAAACTGCAGTACTCATGAATGCCCTCCTCTCATCACATAGCTCCCCCCCTTCCCCCCCCCCACACACACACACACACACACACACACACACACACACACACACACACAGACAGACACGCACTGACACACACACAGAGTCAGAGTTGTATGAGCATCTTATCCCCTTAAACCATCTTGGCCAGTAGGAGGCATTGTTCAGCTGGGCTTTAGATTGATCCTCCACAAATCTCCACTGGCTGTGTAATCTGCAGCCTGCAGCCTGCTCACCACCGAGCGGCC
>NC_139645.1:27528112-27538112 GCF_964638095.1 Poromitra crassiceps
TGAACCTACAGTCCACAGTGTGAGCCTGCAGTCTGCAGTCCACAGTGTGAGCCTGTAGTCCACAGTGTGAGCCTGCAGCCTGCAGTCCACAGTGTGAACCTACAGTCCACAGTGTGAACCTACAGTCCACAGTGTGAGCCTGCAGCCTGCAGTCCACAGTGTGAGCCTGTAGTCCACAGTGTGAACCTACAGTCCACAGTGTGAGCCTGTAGTCCACAGTGTGAGTCTGTAGTCCACAGTGTGAGCTGCTGTCACCTGCTGACACTTCTTCTGCTGATCTGTGGAGAGTTGTAGACTAGCACCATGCTTCCTCTGATACATGTGCCGTCACCAGCTGCTTCTTTTCACCTGACAGTGAGGAGTCTCACCCGCAGGACGTAGTGCCTGTTGTAGGAGCCAAAACAGCGTATATGTTTTTTTTGTTTAAAAATACTAATTATAATTTCAACACTTCCCATATTTTTGTTCTAGTTCTAATTCATTGATTTGTTTGTCAGCTTGGCCACTGATTGTCAGCTTGGCCACTGATTGTCAGCTTGGCCACTGATTGGCAGCTTGGCCACTGATTGTCAGCTTGGCCACTGATTGACAGCTTGGCCACACCCATAGTAATTGGGGTGTGGTGTCAGCTAACAAGGGAAGTGGGGAAATGTTTGTAGGACAATGGAGTCCTGGCTTTAGTTGAGAGAAAACAGTTTTTTTATCTCATCTCATCTCACCAGAGTATCATCAAATATCTATCATCTACTTTCTCTCTTTTACACACATTTGAACATACACTTGACCATGTTTATTATGCTGGCCTACAAGATTTTGGTAGGATATTTTGAGTTTATTATTTTCAAACAATGAACATCTGCATGGTGACTGGATCTACAATCAAGGTGCGTTAAAACCAACTCTTCTATTGCTGGGGCAGTGGCTATAATTTTGAACGGAATAGCCACTACACCTGTCATCACACCCTCTGTGTGTGTAAGAGAGTGAGTGTCTCTGTGTGTGTGTGTGTGTGTGTGTGTGTGTGTGTGTGTGTGTGTGTGTGTGTGTGTGTGTGTGTGTGTGTGTGTGTGTGTTGTGTGCAGCCAGGTAAGGCAGCATGTTAACAGGACAGCCTATTTCTCTTTGCTCTCCCCCTCAGGCGTTCTTTCTCCACTCATCTTATTCTATCCTGTTACATCCCTCCAACCTCTCTCTCCCTACTCTCTCTCTCTTCCTACTCTCTCTGCCTCTCTCTCTCATCCTCTCGTATCTCTCTCCTCCCCCTACTCTCTCTTTCTGCCTCTCTCTCTCATCCTCTCGTATCTCTCTCTCCCTCTCTCTCTGCCTCTCTCTCCCCTCCCTCCCTCTCATCCTCTTGTATCTCTCTCCTCTCCCTACTCTCTCTTTCTGCCTCTCTCTCTCATCCTCTCGTATCTCTCTCCTCCCCCTACTCTCTTTCTGCCTCTCTCTCTCATCCTCTCGTATCTCTCTCCTCCCCCTACTCTCTCTTTCTGCCTCTCTCTCTCATCCTCTCGTATCTCTCTCTCTCTCCCTCTCTCTCTGCCTCTCTCTCCCCTCCCTCCCTCTCATCCTCTCGTATCTCTCTCCTCTCCCTACTCTCTCTTTCTGCCTCTCTCTCTCATCCTCTCGTATCTCTCTCTCTTTCCCTACTCTCTCTCTGCCTCTCTCTCTCATCCTCTCGTATCTCTCTCCTCTCATTACTCTCTCTCTCTCCCCTCCCTCTCATCCTCTCGTATCTCTCTCTCTGCCTCTCTCTCTGCCTCTCTCTCTGCCTCTCTCTCCCCTCCCTCCCTCTCATCCTCTCGTATCTCTCTCCTCTCCCTACATCTCTCTCTGCCTCATTCTCATAGATGGGAAGTAACTAACTACAGGTTCTTTTTATTACTGTACCAAAATGGTCGGCTGTAGTCTTCCCTCCCATCACTATTCCACAAGACTCGTCAGGAAGTCTATTCAAATGGTAGCAGAGCGCTCTCATCCAGCACACTGCCTCTTTAACCTCCTTCCATCATCCAGCACACTGCCTCTTTAACCTCCTTCCATCCAGCACACTGCCTCTTTAACCTCCTTCCATCATCCAGCACACTGCCTCTTTAACCTCCTTCCACCATCCAGCACACCTCCTCTTTAACCTCCTTCCACCATCCAGCACACTGCCTCTTTAACCTCCTTCCATCATCCAGCACACTGCCTCTTTAACCTCCTTCCATCATCCAGCACACTGCCTCTTTAACCTCCTTCCATCATCCAGCACACTGCCTCTTTAACCTCCTTCCATCATCCAGCACACTGCCTCTTTAACCTCCTTCCATCATCCAGCACACTGCCTCTTTAACACTTTGAGTGCCACGGCCCTTGGGCAAAAGGTTGCTTGCTGTGCCACATAGGCCGCAATGCATTTTAAAACAGTCATATAATTTCTTTAATAATTACTATGTAAACACTGAACACGCACAAATAACGATGAGACTCTCTTCTATCACCTGCAAAAAAAAGTTTATTGATCCCATTTTCCGTTCTTTAGTTATGAGCCGGAGAAGATAGCTTGATTGAACGAAAAACAGAGCTTTTTTTCTACGAGCTGAGATAATGAGCCTTTTGTGAAATTAAACATTTCAAGCACATCACTGACTCTGAAGCTAATTTTCTGATGTAGTCACACCTCAAAAATAATTTCCTTCAATAAAACAGTGAAGGCAAGGGAATTTTGTTTGGAAGAATAATATTTTTAGCTGAAACCAGCAGCGCTGGCGCCTGCATGCGCTGCTGGTTGCAGCTTCTTGCTGATCTTTTGCTGCTGGTGGGCATCGGATATTCTGGCTTGCGTTTGCCAACCCTGTCCTGCTGTCTGGGTCTGTGTTGTGTACTTGGCTCTGCGTGCCCACCTCCCCCCCTCCTCCTCCCCCCCCCCCGTTGTGGGAGGAGTGTCTCTCTGCTCTGCTGTTTTCTCTGCCTGTGCTCAGCACTGAAAAAGTCCGCTAGATCCTGCTTTTTTACAGCCGCGTGTACCAGCTCCCATGCTTCAAGTTGAGAATAATAACAAATCCACGGCTGATCATGCAAATGGGTGTTGCAGCAGACACGGAGGCTGTTGCAGCGGACACCGAGGTGCTCAATTGTGATAGCAGATTGGCTGCTGCAGGGGCACAGCTAAACGTTGCTTCAATGAAGCAGCTGCATACAGACGGATGCGATGCGATTTCCTGCTTTTCCCCAACGACATGGGGACTTCTTCTGTGTGTTTCACTCCACGTTCTCTCATCTGGAGAGCGCTGTCGCCACCTAAGGGTTCTGTAAAATAGGTTAGACACATTCAATACCTCTGATATTGTAAGAGGCGATGTAAGAAGCTGAGATGGACACCCCCCCGTCAAAAAAAAAAATTCGAGTTATTGACGCCATTTGGCGTCGCTGGCACTCTACGGTAAATTTCTAATGACGCCATATGGCGTCGCTGGCACTGAATGTGTTAATCTCCTTCCACCATCCAGCACACTGCCTCTTTAACCTCCTTCCACCATCCAGCACACTGCCTCTTTAACCTCCTTCCATCATCCAGCACACTGCCTCTTTAACCTCCTTCCATCCGCCAGAAGGTACAAGAGCAATTAAGTGCAAAACATCTCGCTTCAGAGATAGCACCTACTGTATCTCCAAGACTTCACACTGAATCATCATTATCTATGACCTGTAGCACTTTAGACTGTATGCACCTTCTGCTGAAGACGATGCTGCTGGGTATGTGTTTTCTGTGTTTGATGTTTATCGTTTGCTGCTGCTGCTGCTGCATTGTGTTGTCTTTGTCTGAGACTGAAGCGAGACAAAACTCCTATCAACCATGTTGACATGGCAACACATTATTGCATCCAATCAATCGTTGAAGATGCGAGTATCTGTACTTTACTATACTTACTTAGTATTTGTTTTTTATTATTATTATTTTATTGTATTTTATTTTTCTCCCTACATTTCAACACAAATATCTGTACTTTCAACTCCTTACCATTTCTAAACAGGCTAGTTACTTTAGTGTTAATGCGCGACGGACACAAATGATGTATCGTCGTTTGTCCACTCCCTACCACTAACACAAGTGATGATGTGCTCTACCAAAACGGACTTGAAGGACTGTCCGTTTATTTATTTTCATTTCCTAGATTTGATTCATTGATAGATTTTTATTTAGCCCTCGATAAAAACATACGATGTTAATAACTAAGGGTACAATGACGTATTTCCACTGTGGTCCTCAGTAAAAAACAACAACAAAACAACATACAAATTAGGGATGTCAACGGTTAACCGTTAATCGATTAACCGTCGCTAACGTCGTTGTTCGGTTATTGCTGTCGGTCTATCAGTTAATATAATTTTTTTTTTTTTTTTTTTTTTTTTTTTTTTTTTTTGTCTATTTACTCAATGAGCTCATGCCCAAACAAGGCGTGTCTATTTAGATACTGAAATGTTAATGCTTTTTGTGTTAGAAATTCTAACACAAAAAGAATTTGTGTTGAAATGTTGATGCTTTTTGTTAATGCTTGTTAATGCTTTTTGTGTTAGAAATTCTAACACAAAAAGCATTAACATTTCAGCATCTAAATAGACACGCCTTGTTTGGGCATGAGTTCATTGAGTAAATAGACAAAAAAAAAAAAAAAAAAACATTTTTTTTTTTTTTTTTTTTTTTATATTAAAAAATTATGAATTAACCGATAGGTTAATCGATTATTAGCGTCGGTTAATCGAAAGTGAAATTAACCGAAAATTGACATCCCTAATACAAATAAAGAGCGCCAGAGCACAACAGGAAATATACACACATTACAAGTGAACTAGCCTGGTAAACCAGCCGGTCACGTGAACTCGCATTTCATTTCGTTCTTCGTTCCCGTCTGGCCTGAAGCCTCCACAACAGGGCTGGTCGGGTGTTTTTGCCTCAGGGCCGGTTCCAGAACAAGATGACTAGGGATGCATCCTAGATAGGAAGGGGTGCACATTAGGGGTGGGGGAAAAAATCGATACACCACAGTATCGCGATATTTTGCCTGACGATATCGTATCGATATTTGGACGCCAAATATCGATATTGCAAAAAAAATTTTTTTTTTTTTTTTTTTTTTTTTTTGCAGGCCATGCCAGGCCACCGGGCTACTATAAACTTTAGTTTTACAAATTCCCCAGTTACTGAATGGGCTGCACAAAATGTTTTGTGTAAGTGAAGTGAAGTTGCAAAAACTACATAAGTACAGTTAGTCCACACACACATCCAGTTAAGGTGGACTGTAAGTAGACTGTAACAAACAGTTCAGTTTGTCAGGTGCATGCAACTATGACATGACTTTATGAAAGTTGTTGGTCTGTCTACTTGACAATGTTGCTGCAATAAAATGGTTGAAGTCAGATGTACAGACTGAAAAATTGTTCTTATATAAACCAGATGTTGACAAAGTTTTCCTTTGGGGACATCATTTGCAGTTGAAAAAGTAAGAAATCGCAATATATCGAAATATCGCAATATTCAATATATCGCAATATCGATATATCGCAGTATCGCAATACTATCGTATCGTGACTCAAGTATCGTTTCAGTATTGTATCGTGGGCATCTGGTGATTCCCACCCCTAGTGCACATGCACGGGCCGACCCGGGTGACCGCCCGAAGGCCGGCCGCCCGAAAAATTTGACATGTTATTTTACAAAAAAATAATGCATTTTACCATCATTTCAAGTAGAATGATACCACCCAAGCAAGAATATTTCAAGTGTTTCAAGTGCTTTACTGAAATATTTGGACCATATAATGATAATACAATTATCTCAACCTTAAAAGGTTACATGTAGGTGCCAAAAAGCCATAAAATCACATCAAAGAACAAAGAAAAACAACAATTATAATTCAAGTTTAAACAGTAAGTGTGCAGCTGCAGCATTTATAAAAAAACACACAAAAAAAACACTCTTTTCAACTGAGCATGCAGACAATTAAAATAAGGGTGCAATGCGTGCTTTTGCACCCCTGTAAAACCGGGCCTGATTTGCCTTGACAGACAACTCCTTCAGCCAATCAGCATTTGATCCAGTCAAACCCAAATCCACTCGGGAGAATGGCTAAAACATATTTTCCGCCGAGAAACTCTGCGGTTGCGGCGATACTCCTGTACTTGTTTAATTGTTGTTATTGAGTCTGTGCAATAACTGCACTTTATGGCTGTTTCAACTAGACGAACATTGACATTAGTCCTCGAGGTGGACAGGCAAGAAGGCGGCCTTTACTGTTTTGCTAGTGCAGTGCTATTGCTGTTCCTGATTGGCCAACTTGCGCTGTCAATCACAGGGCACTGAGCACAGTCACTGATTGGCTCTTCAAATTTGCAGTTTCTGCTTAAAACCCTCCCAGGGCTTGAGGCCAGACGGTCCCGCAGAACCAAATGAAATGTGAGTTCACGTGACCGGCTGGTTTACCAGGCTGAGTGTGAACCACAACCAGACCAGAGTGAAGATACAGCCATGTAGAAACCACAACCAGACCAGAGTGAAGATACAGCCATGTAGAAACCACAACCAGACCAGAGTGAAGATACAGCCATGTAGAAACCACAACCAGACCAGAGTGAAGATACAGCCATGTAGAAACCACAACCAGACCAGAGTGAAGATACAGCCATGTAGAACACAACCAGACCAGAGTGAAGATACAGCCATGTAGAACACAACCAGACCAGAGTGAAGATACAGCCATGTAGAAACCACAACCAGACCAGAGTGAAGATACAGGCATGTAGAACACAACCAGACCAGAGTGAAGATACAGCCATGTAGAAACCACAACCAGACCAGAGTGAAGATACAGCCATGTAGAACACAACCAGACCAGAGTGAAGATACAGCCATGTAGAAACCACAACCAGACCAGAGTGAAGATACAGGCATGTAGAACACAACCAGACCAGAGTGAAGATACAGCCATGTAGAAACCACAACCAGACCAGAGTGAAGATACAGCCATGTAGAACACAACCAGACCAGAGTGAAGATACAGCCATGTAGAAACCACAACCAGACCAGAGTGAAGATACAGCCATGTAGAACACAACCAGACCAGAGTGAAGATACAGGCATGTAGAAACCACAACCAGACCAGAGTGAAGATACAGCCATGGAGAACACAACCAGACCAGAGTGAAGATACAGGCATGTAGAAACCACAACCAGACCAGAGTGAAGATACAGCCATGTAGAACACAACCAGACCAGAGTGAAGATACAGCCATGGAGAAACCACAACCAGACTGGAGTGAAGATACAGCCATGGAGAACACAACCAGACCGGAGTTAAGATACAGCCATGTAGAACACAACCAGACCAGAGTGAAGATACAGCCATGTAGAACACAACCAGACCAGAGTGAAGATACAGCCATGTAGAACACAACCAGACCAGAGTGAAGATACAGCCATGGAGAACACAACCAGACCAGAGTGAAGATACAGCCATGTAGAACACAACCAGACCAGAGTGAAGATACAGCCATGGAGAACACAACCAGACCAGAGTGAAGATACAGCCATGTAGAACAACAACCAGACCAGAGTGAAGATACAGCCATGGAGAACACAACCAGACCAGAGTGAAGATACAGCCATGGAGAACACAACCAGACCAGAGTGAAGATACAGCCATGGAGAACACAACCAGACCAGAGTGAAGATACAGCCATGTAGAAACCACAATCAGACCAGAGTGAAGATACAGCCATGGAGAACACAACCAGACCAGAGTGAAGATACAGCCATGTAGAAACCACAATCAGACCAGAGTGAAGATACAGCCATGTAGAAACCACAATCAGACCAGAGTGAAGATACAGCCATGTAGAACAACAACCAGACCAGAGTGAAGATACAGCCATGGAGAACACAACCAGACCAGAGTGAAGATACAGCCATGGAGAACCCAACCTGACCAGAGTGAAGATACAGCCATGGAGAACACAACCAGACTGGAGTGAAGATACAGCCATGGAGAAACCACAATCAGACCAGAGTGAAGATACAGCCATGGAGAACACAACCAGACCAGAGTGAAGATACAGCCATGGAGAACACAACCTGACCAGAGTGAAGATACAGCCATGTAGAACACAACCTGACCAGAGTGAAGATACAGCCATGGAGAACACAACCAGACTGGAGTGAAGATACAGCCATGGAGAAACCACAATCAGACCAGAGTGAAGATACAGCCATGGAGAACACAACCAGACCAGAGTGAAGATACAGCCATGTAGAACACAACCAGACTGGAGTGAAGATACAGCCATGTAGAAACCACAATCAGACCAGAGTGTAGATACAGCCATGGAGAACACAACCAGACCAGAGTGAAGATACAGCCATGTAGAACACAACCAGACCAGAGTGAAGATACAGCCATGTAGAACACAACCAGACCAGAGTGAAGATACAGCCATGTAGAACACAACCAGACCAGAGTGAAGATACAGCCATGGAGAACACAACCAGACCGGAGTGAAGATACAGCCATGGAGAACACAACCAGACCAGAGTGAAGATACAGCCATGTAGAACACAACCAGACCAGAGTGAAGATACAGCCATGGAGAACACAACCAGACCAGAGTGAAGATACAGCCATGGAGAACACAACCTGACCAGAGTGAAGATACAGCCATGGAGAACACAACCAGACTGGAGTGAAGATACAGCCATGTAGAACACAACCAGACTGGAGTGAAGATACAGCCATGTAGAACACAACCAGACTGGAGTGAAGATACAGCCATGTAGAACACAACCAGACTGGAGTGAAGATACAGCCATGTAGAACACAACCAGACTGGAGTGAAGATACAGCCATGGAGAACACAACCAGACTGGAGTGAAGATACAGCCATGGAGAACAACAACCAGACTGGAGTGAAGATACAGCCATGGAGAACAACAACCAGACTGGAGTGAAGATACAGCCATGGAGAACACAACCAGACTGGAGTGAAGATACAGCCATGGAGAACACAACCAGACCAGAGTGAAGATACAGCCATGGAGAACACAACCTGACCAGAGTGAAGATACAGCCATGGAGAACACAACCAGACTGGAGTGAAGATACAGCCATGGAGAACACAACCTGACCGGAGTGAAGATACAGCCATGGAGAACACAACCAGACCAGAGTGAAGATACAGCCATGGAGAACACAACCAGACCAGAGTGAAGATACAGCCATGGAGAACACAACCAGACCAGAGTGAAGATACAGCCATGGAGAACACAACCAGACCAGAGTGAAGATACAGCCATGGAGAACACAACCAGACCAGAGTGAAGATACAGCCATGGAGAACACAACCAGACCAGAGTGAAGATACAGCCATGGAGAACACAACCAGACCGGAGTGAAGATACAGCCATGGAGAACACAACCAGACTGGAGTGAAGATACAGCCATGGAGAACACAACCAGACCAGAGTGAAGATACAGCCATGGAGAACACAACCAGACCAGAGTGAAGATACAGCCATGGAGAACACAACCAGACCAGAGTGAAGATACAGCCATGGATAACACAACCAGACCAGAGTGAAGATACAGCCATGGAGAACACAACCAGACTGGAGTGAAGATACAGCCATGGAGAAAATAATATTCAATTAATCGAGCACCGCTGTTGCAATATCCCACATATTTAAACCCACTCCAATCCAAATGCTAATGACTTAATCTGCCGGCTTTACACTTTCCAAGTTATTCACATTCACAAGACATTCATTTGCACATTTTAATATATAATATTCCACGCAGCAGTTTGCACAATAAACCTGATGCCCGAGCCTCTTTCATTAAAGGAAACATCTGTGTGTTTCCTGCTGCTGTCAGCGAATATCTGCTGCAGAGTGCTGATGTGTAAACAGCTCTCTTAATTATAAAAGATATACAAAATATTTATCAAAAATTATAAAACGCACACACACACA
>NC_139645.1:27540612-27557218 GCF_964638095.1 Poromitra crassiceps
AGTTTATCAGAATAACGCCTATTTGGAAATCTTTAACGAGCAGCGAGGACCGCGAGCGCTGGCTGTGCTGACACCGGTCAGACTAGCTATCTGTCAAACCCTACTGTAGTTAGGCTACTGGCAGTGAGAAAACACTGTCGACGTGCTTTTGTAACTAACGTTAAATGCGACCGGGTACAGCCATCGGCTCCTCGCAGCAGTAACGCTATGAAGATGTCACTGAAGTTGGCCGCAGTGTAGCTTAATTCTGAATGTTGCCAAACTTCATTCATTATTATAGTGACGTTTTGTTTGAAATTAGCCGCCAACTAGCGCTGAACGGAAGAACAAATACAATTGCGTGTAACGCGGAAGAGAGTAAAAGTGGGCGTGGTGAATAGAGAAAGTAAACACTGCCCATCTGCTTATGTTACCCAGATTAAAGTCTCCCTTTAAAACACTATATCCCACATGAAGCACACTGCAGGGGCCAGACATCCACTCATCACTGTGTGTCTTACCTATATATGATGCTGAACATTACATTGAAAACTGGCTGAGTTAGAAGGTTGATCATTGTGTGTGTGTGTGTGTGTGTGTGTGTGTGTGTGTGTGTGTGTGTGTGTGTGTGTGTGTGTGTGTGCGTGCGTGCGTGCGTGCGTGCGTGCGTGTGTGTGTGTGTGCCCGTGCGTGCGTGCGTGTGTGTGTGCGTGCGCGTGCGTGTGCCTTGGAGCAATTTTCAGCAAACTTTTGAAAAATCACAAAAACCCAAATCAAATCAGGTGTGCTTCCATCAGCCAGGGTCAAGCCAATGGACCCTTTTTCACGGGGTGTAAAAAGAAAGAAGTTCCGCACACTGAGCTCCGGTTGACCTTTTATTTAGCCATCAGCAAACAGAGGGAGTGACGTTTCGGGCGCACACGCTCTTCCTCACACATGAAGACATAGACAGGACGCCATGTTTAAATACCCGTGGCCAGGTCATGTGACATGTCACATGATCCCGGAAGAAGTTACATTTAGAAAATACAATTTGACAATACAACAACATGTTTACACAAACATCAAGTATATACAGCTATATTACACTCAATATAGGTCAGACCCCTAGGGCACAGAACATACAGAATATCAGGCCAAAAGGCCGTCATACGCTACAACTGGCTAGGTCTAATAGGCGTCTCTATATTTGAAAGGATGACCCTAAATAATGTATCAAGGAATTATATCCAGAAAGCTCTCACTATAAGAAATAAGCAACATTAGAATTATAAGGAGCAGCACAGGAGACTACATCAGATTAGAGTTAAGCATAGCAGCAGCAGCAGCACACAATAGAAACATGTGAATAGAAAAATCATGACAGATGTAAATATCTCCACAAGACCAAGAGAATCAAAGAAAAGGCTTAATGCTGAAATCCTCATTGAGACATCTAGGGGTGAGGGTATCCAGTGTGTATATCCAGTAAAGTTCTTTTCTCAGGAGTAAAGCTTGTGGCATACTCGTTGCGCCCAGCCAAGCGCATAGGGCGCACGGCGATTATGACGTCATCGCACGGGGCGTGTCGGGGGCGTGTCGGCGACATCCCTAGTATCTAGTCCCCCCCCCCCCACCCCCCCCCCCCCTGAAATAGTATGAACTCATCCAAAAGTGATGGTACTCAGTGGCTCATCGGTGGTGTGTGTCAGCTGTGTGTGTGTGTGTGTGTGTGTGTATGGCAGCTGTGTGTGCAGAGAGCTGCCTTCTGCCTGTGTTTTCTCAGCCATTTGGCAACCAAACCCACTGCTGATTCACTCCTTGCATAGACGCTTTTCACTGGATTGTGTGAGGCTGTGATTGGTGTCGTGCAGGGTAGACGGCGTATACCCATTTATTTTTCAGACGGCTTTGCGTCTCTACCCACTTCCACGGGGCCAGTCTGAAGCCTCCGCGAAGGACCACTACACCCCCTGGAGGCTGTGGTTTGCATTGCGGGCCTGCCGTGGACACCTCTTGGCTGTTGCACTGTAAAGCACGGCCTCTTGGGGCGTATTGCTTCATTTGAAACCCAGCTTATTTTCTGTCAGCTATTGTATTAGCAAACACTGCAACAGGAAGTAAAGCTACGGGCAATTTAGAATGTTTATGTTGTCAAGTTAAAACCGTTTATACCTCAAATCCACGCTGCCTGCGGTGGCAGTTAGGGCTCTGAGTCTTTGGCTATCTCAATCTCCATCGGATTTCAATTCCTGGCGTCACGTTTCAAGTCAAAATCGATTTTCGTTTCAAAATCGATTCTGGATTCAATACATACTGTAGGAGGATTTCAGGATCTACTCCACCCTGCTGTGTGCTAAGAAAGGTGGTGTAGCAAATGATGGCATGAAAGCAGAATAAAGTGAGTAAGATTATGTCGTTTTTATATCTGAAAAAGTTTTACCAACTGATTGCAATAATGTAAACACACAAAGGCAAACCTGCCTAAGACAAAAGGTAAAAAAAATATATTGAGAATCGATTCAGATTAGATTTTCTTTCGGGCTCTCCTAGTGGCATTCCTGAACTCTTAATACAGAGTGACTGGAGTTCTGGTCACAGCTAGTGTGTAGCTTTTTTGTAGTAGATAGTTTGATAGCTAAGCTAACCGGCAGCTACCTTCCAACAGAAAACAGACTCCGCCTCACTTTTGACCCCATCTTAAAGCCGGACGTTTTGGAACGAGCCTCGTCTGCCTGGCATTTCTCCCGACCAGTCAAATCCTCCTCAGTACGTCTTTAAACATCATTTAGAGAAGACACCGATTTTCTACAATCAGGCTCTTCACCAACATGTCTGCTCTATTTAATACAATGAATAGAATCGTTTCAAACATCAACTGCTGTAGGCCTTCCCGGTTCTTATTGGCTGGGTATCAGCAGATACGCCTGGCAGAATATCAGAAGAATCCAGCCATGCCTAATTCAAATACTCTACTCGCACAAGATTCAGCCACATTCTTCAAACAAGTTGATTTTGCATTTTAAGACTACATGAAGAAACGTTGAGATGGCTATGTTCCTCTCTTCAGACAGTCCCTGGTCCACCTCCCCTCCTCCTCTCTTCAGACAGTCCTGGTCCACCTCCCTCCTCCTCTCTTCAGACAGTCCTGGTCCACCTCCCCTCCTCCTCTCTTCAGACAGTCCTGGCGTACCTCCCCTCCTCCTCTCTTCAGACAGTCCTGGCGTACCTCCCCTCCTCCTCTCTTCAGACAGTCCCTGGTCCACCTCCCCTCCTCCTCTCTTCAGACAGTCCCTGGTTCACCTCCCTCCTCCTCTCTTCAGACAGTCCTGGTCCACCTCCCCCCTCCTCTCTTCAGACAGTCCTGGTTCACCTCCCCCTCCTCCTCTCTTCAGACAGTCCTGGTCCACCTCCCCCTCCTCTCTTCAGACAGTCCTGGTTCACCTCCCCTCCTCCTCTCTTCAGACAGTCCTGGTCCACCTCCCCCCTCCTCTCTTCAGACAGTCCTGGTCCACCTCCCCTCCTCCTCTCTTCAGACAGTCCTGGTCCACCTCCCCTCCTCCTCTCTTCAGACAGTCCTGGTCCACCTCCCCTCCTCTCTTCAGACAGTCCTGGTCCACCTCCCCTCCTCCTCTCTTCAGACAGTCCTGGTCCACCTCCCCTCCTCCTCTCTTCAGACAGTCCCTGGTCACCTCCCCTCCTCCTCTCTTCAGACAGTACCTGGTCCACCTCCCCTCCTCCTCTCTTCAGACAGTCCCTGGTCCACCTCCCCTCCTCCTCTCTTCAGACAGTCCTGGTCCACCTCCCCTCCTCCTCTCTTCAGACAGTCCTGGCGTACCTCCCCTCCTCCTCTCTTCAGACAGTCCTGGTCCACCTCCCCTCCTCCTCTCTTCAGACAGTCCTGGTCCACCTCCCCTCCTCCTCTCTTCAGACAGTCCCTGGTCCACCTCCCCTCCTCCTCTCTTCAGACAGTCCCTGGCGTACCTCCCCTCCTCCTCTCTCTCAGACAGTCCTGGCGTACCTCCCCTCCTCCTCTCTTCA
The DNA here is from genome assembly GCF_964638095.1 of Poromitra crassiceps. Taxonomy (NCBI): domain Eukaryota; kingdom Metazoa; phylum Chordata; class Actinopteri; order Beryciformes; family Melamphaidae; genus Poromitra; species Poromitra crassiceps. The sequence continues at coordinate 27,544,612 of NC_139645.1, forward strand.
GACAGTCCTGGTCCACCTCCCCTCCTCCTCTCTTCAGACAGTCCTGGTCCACCTCCCCTCCTCCTCTCTTCAGGACAGTCCCTGGTCCACCTCCCCTCCTCCTCTCTTCAGACAGTCCTGGTCCACCTCCCCTCCTCCTCTCTTCAGACAGTCCCTGGTCCACCTCCCCTCCTCCTCTCTTCAGACAGTCCTGGTCCACCTCCCCTCCTCCTCTCTTCAGACAGTCCTGGTCCACCTCCCCTCCTCCTCTCTTCAGACAGTCCCTGTCCACCTCCCCTCCTCCTCTCTTCAGACAGTCCTGGTCCACCTCCCCTCCTCCTCTCTTCAGACAGTCCCTGGTCCACCTCCCCTCCTCCTCTCTTCAGACAGTCCCTCGCGTACCTCCCCTCCTCCTCTCTTCAGACAGTCCTGGTCCACCTCCCTCCTCCTCTCTTCAGACAGTCCTGGTCCACCTCCCCTCCTCCTCTCTTCAGACAGTCCCTGGTCCACCTCCCCTCCTCCTCTCTTCAGACAGTCCCTGGCGTACCTCCCCTCCTCCTCTCTTCAGACAGTCCTGGCGTACCTCCCCTCCTCCTCTCTTCAGACAGTCCTGGTCCACCTCCCCTCCTCCTCTCTTCAGACAGTCCTGGTCCACCTCCCCTCCTCCTCTCTTCAGACAGTCCCTGGTCACCTCCCCTCCTCCTCTCTTCAGACAGTCCTGGTCCACCTCCCCTCCTTCTCTCTTCAGACAGTCCCTGGTCCACCTCCCCTCCTCCTCTCTTCAGACAGTCCTGGTCCACCTCCCCTCCTCCTCTCTTCAGACAGTCCCTGGTCCACCTCCCCTCCTCCTCTCTTCAGACAGTCCTGGTCCACCTCCCTCCTCCTCTCTTCAGACAGTCCCTGGTCCACCTCCCCTCCTCCTCTCTTCAGACAGTCCTGGTCCACCTCCCCTCCTCCTCTCTTCAGACAGTCCTGGTCCACCTCCCCTCCTCCTCTCTTCAGACAGTCCTGGTCCACCTCCCTCCTCCTCTCTTCAGACAGTCCTGGTCCACCTCCCCTCCTCCTCTCTTCAGACAGTCCTGGTCCACCTCCCCTCCTCCTCTCTTCAGACAGTCCTGGTCCACCTCCCCTCCTCCTCTCTTCAGACAGTCCTGGTCCACCTCCCCTCCTCCTCTCTTCAGACAGTCCTGGTCCACCCTCCCCTCCTCCTCTCTTCAGACAGTCCTGGCCCACCTCCCTCCTCCTCTCTTCAGACAGTCCTGGTCCACCTCCCCTCCTCCTCTCTTCAGACAGTCCTGGCCCACCTCCCCTCCTCTCTTCAGACAGTCCTGGTCCACCTCCCCTCCTCCTCTCTTCAGACAGTCCTGGTCCACCTCCCCTCCTCCTCTCTTCAGACAGTCCCTGGTCACCTCCCCTCCTCCTCTCTTCAGACAGTCCTGGCCCACCTCCCCTCCTCCTCTCTTCAGACAGTCCTGGTCCACCTCCCCTCCTCCTCTCTTCAGACAGTCCCTGGTCCACTTCCCCTCCTCCTCTCTTCAGACAGTCCCTGGTCCACCTCCCCTCCTCCTCTCTTCAGACAGTCCTGGTCCACCTCCCCTCCTCCTCTCTTCAGACAGTCCTGGTCCACCTCCCCTCCTCCTCTCTTCAGACAGTCCTGGTCCACCTCCCCTCCTCCTCTCTTCAGGCAGTCCTGGTCCACCTCCCCTCCTCCTCTCTTCAGACAGTCCTGGCCCACCTCCCCTCCTCCTCTCTTCAGACAGTCCTGGTCCACCTCCCTCCTCCTCTCTTCAGACAGTCCCTGGTCCACTTCCCTCCTCTCTCTTCAGACAGTCCCTGGTCCACCTCCCCTCCTCCTCTCTTCAGACAGTCCTGGTCCACCTCCCCTCCTCCTCTCTTCAGACAGTCCTGGTCCACCTCCCCTCCTCTCTTCAGACAGTCCTGGTCCACCTCCCCTCCTCCTCTCTTCAGGCAGTCCCTGGTCCACCTCCCCTCCTCCTCTCTTCAGACAGTCCTGGTCCACCTCCCCTCCTCCTCTCTTCAGACAGTCCTGGTCCACCTCCCCTCCTCCTCTCTTCAGACAGTCCTGGTCACCTCCCCTCCCTCCTCTCTTCAGACAGTCCCTGGTCCACCTCCCCTCCTCCTCTCTTCAGACAGTCCTGGTCCACCTCCCCTCCTCCTCTCTTCAGACAGTCCTGGTCCACCTCCCTCCTCCTCTCTTCAGACAGTCCTGGTCCACCTCGCCTCCTCCTCTCTTCAGACAGTCCTGGCCCACCTCCCCTCCTCCTCTCTTCAGACAGTCCCTGGTCCACCTCCCCTCCTCCTCTCTTCAGACAGTCCTGGTCCACCTCCCCTCCTCCTCTCTTCAGACAGTCCTGGCCCACCTCCCCTCCTCCTCTCTTCAGACAGTCCTGGCCCACCTCCCCTCCTCCTCTCTTCAGACAGTCCTGGTCCACCTCCCCTCCTCCTCTCTTCAGACAGTCCTGGTCCACCTCCCCTCCTCCTCTCTTCAGACAGTCCTGGTCCACCTCCCCTCCTCCTCTCTTCAGACAGTCCTGGCCCACCTCCCCTCCTCCTCTCTTCAGACAGTCCCTGGTCCACCTCCCCTCCTCCCCTGCTTGTTCTCTCTGCTCCTCACAGCCCAGATGTTCATCTGGTAGAACATCTGTTTGGGAGTGTTACACTTTGCCCCTTGAGATGGAGTCAGATGAACTGGCCGATGAAAATAGTTTCACCTCGTAGTCCAGGGTAGGCTCGGGCCCATATTCCATATGACCTCATAGATTGCAATATTTTATGAATATTTTTCTGTTTTATTATTATTATTATTATTATTATTATTATTATTATTATTATGATTATTATTACATTATGATGATGATGATGATGATGATGATGATGATGATTATTATTATGATTATTTTCCACCCCTTTTCTCCCAATTATGCTTGTCCAATCCCTCTGCTGTCCCGGTCGTTGCTCCACCCCCTCTGCCAATCTGGGGGAGAGTTGTAGACTAGCACCATGCTTCCTCCGATACTTGTGCAGTCGCCATCCGCTTCTTTTCACCTGACAGCGAGGTGTTTCACCGGCAGGACATAGCGCGTGGGAGGATCATGCTAGTATAGACGGTTTTAACTCCTGTTGCAGTGTTTGCTAATACAATAGCTGAGGAGGAAATAACCTACGTTAACTCATTCTCTGCCAAAGACGTACGCGGACGTACTTTTAACAATGGAGTTCTGTGCCAAGGACGTACTCGGACGTACTTTCATGTTTTGCTTGTTTACATTAGATCAGACCCTTTCCCAGCCTGTGACATTGTTTCAAGTCAAACTGATGAAAGGAACCCGCTAAATCACGTTTAGTATTTATAGTATAGTCACCCGTTTAGCAGTAAACAGAGAGCGAGCGAGCGAGCGAGCATAAGGGTTCATTTGGTCCGTCCAGTCTTGGACTATCTGGTAAATAAGTTCCAGGAAGTAAAAGTCAGTAAAAACTTTTTTATTTTTATTTTTATTTTTATTTTTTTGGGAAAACAAATACTGTATATGTCTGATGTGTCACTGAGGCAAAAAATAAAAGGCTCAAAAGAGAGTTCTGCTTGAAACGGTGTCGTTCACTAAAAACCTCTTTTTCTCCTATTTCTGTTACAAAGGAGGGCATTTTCAGTGAAAACAAGCTAACTTCCACTGCTTGTAACTAAACAAGGAAACATGGTCGAGTTTCAGTTTTTTACAAGGGGGTAAGAAGAGAGTCTCTGCTTTATTGTGAGATATGTTGTGTAATTTTATTCCTAGCACAGAATATTCTGTGGGTCCTGGAAGATCAGGAAATATGCTCAAAATCCTGGCACTGGGAGCACACAGACCGAAATGACCCTGGCAGAGAATGAGTTAAGCTACAGTAGGGTTCCCTAGCAATACAGCTCTGTCCCCAGAGCGGTGGTTGGAGCGTGCTTTTACCTCTAGAAGACTACAGTACCCAGACACCCTTTTGTCCTCGGTTATTTTGGTCCCTCATGATGAAATGAGCAGGACTATATGGATGGGTTTCCTTCTGCTCGTGTGTCACTTGCAGTATCTCTGACATTCCTCATCACATTTTGACAAACCACGAGCCAATGGTGCATCCAGCCAGCGCTCTGCATGCTGCTGCTTTGGAACAGCTTTAGCATTGGAAGTGTGAGACTAGAAGACTAAAGTGTTCGACAAGCACAATTTGACACCAACTCAAATGGTGTCTCTTCACAACACCTTTACAAAGTACAGCTCCATGTCAATTGAAATATGTAGTATAGAGGGTTTTCACAGAATTGTGTTGCTAGGCAACAGTTGAGTTGAGCTGAGCAACAGTTTATTTCCTGCCAGCTATATGTATTGTATTGTATCAGGCTAGAGCGAGGTGCTCGGCGCAGGTGAATGACGTGCAGCGCACAGGCCTTCTTGAGGCGTCCTCTCTGCCTCTGGATGCCTTTGCCCGGGAGGTTCTGGTGAGACGAAGGAGGAGCCCGGCCTGGAGTCACCCACACAGGGTCTTAGACCCTCCATGCACCGAAGGGTCTTTCAATGCTGCGGTGTATAGAGATGCTGCGATCCGATCATGTGATCGGATATCGGCGCGATATCAGCCAAAAAACATGGATCGGATCGGATCGGATTCCAGCGAAAATGACCGATCCAAGGCTTCGATATAAGCACTCCATTCCATGACTCCGCTCCAGGATTTCTATCCAGCATGCAGCAGCAGCAGCAGCAGCACACAGAGGCCAGGGCCAAAACGTCAGACACACCCGTCCTTAACCTATGTGCGATTCGAAATCACGCGTCCGCACCATAGACTGGCAAAACATGGCTGCCCCCAGTGTGGCTGACAGAAACAACCACTATTGCAATTTGCAAGACATGTCCCGCAAGGTTTCTGAGATTAGGGGAAAGTCTGAGCTGGCGTTACGCTAAACCAAACGTGGGGATGAGGCAGCGGATTTGTTTTGGCGTTAACGTTAGTTGTTGTGATGATGGCTAACGGGGCTAACGTTAGCTAGCTGGTTAGGCTATCTAGTTGCAGGGAAGCGCTCCACAAGCTTGTTGTGACCAAAACCCCCGCATTTAAAGCATTTCATACTCCCAGAGCTGGCGTAAACCATAGAGAACCTCATGCATTAGCCTACTCAAAATGTAACGTCCAGGGTTTGTGTCTCCAAAATCAACTAACGTTAACGTTACATGCAAGCTACGTAGCTAGCTGCGGAGCACTCATGATCTATAAGGAAAACGAATGCGCACATAGCCTACATAATTGTCAACATCACATACATGTATTTTCTTTAATCTAGACTACAGGCATCATTTTTCAGTCAAAAGTGAAACGACACAGATGGCGTATAGTGAGGCTTTCCATGCCTCACTATAGAACTGGCCCCATGCAAAATTCAGACCGCTTATATGTTGCCGTCATGCCAATAAGAGTCTAAATGTATTTTTTTATGTTTTATCTGCAGACTAAGCAGCTAGGCTTTCGGTTCTATAAAAGCCATTATTTTTTGTAATGACTATTGAGTGATACACTTTACTAAAAAAAATATTATATCACAATAGTGATGTCAGATTTGCTTAGGTCAGAGCTATGGAATATTAAATCCATCTTTGCTCACAACATTTGCCCTTTCTTTCTTCTTCTTTTTTACCCCAGGTGTGCATAAAATACAGGTTAAGAACTTATGATAAAGTCATGGAAATCCATTGGTCAAAATGTGTATGAACCCTGAAGGGTTAAATTGAGCATTTATGAGAGATTTCAAAAATATCGAGATATATATCGTGTATCGCGATATAGCCGAAAAACATTGCAATATTCTTTAGAGGCCATATCGCCCAGCCCTAATTTGATTGTTATGTTTTAGTTTTACATCAAATGAATTAGATGAACTAAATTGTTTACATACTATATTACCAAAGCACACACATACATACCTAACCCTAAAAATGTTTGTTGCCTGCTAGCTATCAGACAGCATAGAGAGACTTAAATATGTGCTGTATCGGTATCGGATCGAAATCGGTATCGAATCGGGTATCGAAATTTGATCGGAATCGGATCGGTTTTGAGCTAAAATATCGAAATCGGATCGGAATTGAAAAATCTTGATCGCAGCATCTCTAGCGGTGTAGCACTAGCGCTATTACAGCGGATTGGGCGTGATCAACCCTTCCGCGGGCAACGTTGCAGACAGAGTAGGAAGGCTGATCCGTAGCGGCTGCTTCTGGGACGCGGGTCGGGGTCTTAATCGGCCTCGACTGGGTCTACTGGGCGAGGGTGTATGATGTTGACAGACCCGAAACACCTTACGACCCCAGTTAACATCACTGATGACGCGTCCTAGCGCATGCTATAGTATGTATTTTAAACATATTAGCATTAACCCATTTAGGTGAACCCGTGTTGGGGCTCTCATTAATGTGTTGGTTGCACTTGTGTTTACCCTGCCTTTTAGACACAAAATGGCTGCTGTGAAAAAGGCCTATTAACTGACTCCAGACTTCCCTAGAAAACAAAGAGCCCTTATTGTGTACTGTCCCACAGTGCATTTTAATTGGAAGTGATGACGTATAGCTCTTTCTGAACATACGAGTGTGGGAGTTGTGTGAATATTCACAGCTAAGGTGTCTAGCTTCATTGTTAAACTTCCATTTTCACAACAGTACTTTTTGCTTCCTTTAGTAAAGACCAAGCAAGATGTGTAGAAAATGACTCTCTCAACTCTCGAGCCATTTCCATTTTAGCGATGGGTCGATCGCTTATCGATTTTCTTATGGATGGAAAATGATGCGAAAACATAAAATAAATGGGTCAAATATGGCTGGAGTTGTGCTTTATAAATAAGTCATATTATTGAACCGGGGGGGAGAAAAAATCGGCCAATTATAGTACAAGCACCTGTCATGTGATGTGGAAGAAGGCTTTTACCGCCAAAGTGCAGTTCCACAGAGCGAGCTCCGTCTTCCCTGAGCAGGTTCCACTGGATGTCAGCACACTGCTCTGCAGAGATGAGAATAGCACACACAGTCTTTACTTAAACACTGTAGAAGTATAGCACACACAGTCTCCACTTAAACACTGTAGAACACAGTCTCCACTTAAACACTGTAGAAGTATAGCACACACAGTCTCCACTTAAACACTGTAGAAGTATAGATGTACCTGTGTAGAAAAGGACTCTGGTCAAACTAGAAGTACTCATTCAACTTATTTATTCAAGTAAAACATTGAAATGTACTCAATCGTATAAAAGTATTTCTACCGGCTGTTCCTGCGCAAAGCTAGCTGAAACGCGCGTCATATTAATATCATTCGAAAACTATTCAACATAAAAGATCCCCTCCAGACATGTTTTGAATAAGATTTATTTCAAACAAACTCTACTTTGATTAATAATGTGTGTGTGATATAATCTTCCCACAAAAAAAGTTAATTGATCTTGTTAAAATGTTTAAAATAACATCTACTCCCTCATTACGCACACAGAGAGAATCAGTAGAGAGGGCGCAGTTGTACGGCGACGAGAGAGACAAACAAACGTGACATCGTTTTGTCTGCCGTGCGTTAAAACTGAAGTAACGAGCCTGTTTTGAAAATGTTAGGAGCAGAAAGTACAGAGGTTTGTGTTCAAATGTAGGGAGTAAAAGTAAGAAGTTGTCAGAAAAGTAAATAGTAAAGAAAGAATAGATACTGTACCTGACAATTCTACTTAAATGATGGCTTTACTAATAATCAACCCACTTTGTATCATATATCATCTGGGTAATATAAGCACATGGCCAGTGTTTACCTTCTCTCTCTGTTTACCTCATGGAGAATTCTCTACCTGCAGAAACTCCGCCGCCTCCAGCAGTAAATAATTAAGGCTTGTTAAGGTTCTCCTGCACATAGAGACACTGCGTAACGCGTCATCATTCAGAAGCCACACCCAAGACGGGGGAAAACAGAAACCCCCCCTCCAATCCTGGCGTTCTCCTATGTCACGTGCATGGTCACGTGTTGCACAAAAAGATCGTATATACGGACGTTGACAACTTACTTCCTTGACAGCTAGATCCACATTTTTCTTCTCGCCAATTCTCAATGGCTTCCTTGTTTTGCTCGGGAGTACAAAAAAACTTGAACTGGCGATTTTTTACATTTGTTGTCTGCGCAGCCCCACCACACAACAGCTTTTAGCTATGTTTAATTCAAGGAAAATGACGCTGGTGTGTGGAAGTGAACGGAGCTTTTCCCCCGTGATGGGCGTGGCCTATTTCATGCAGTGTCTCTATACTTAAAAAAACAACAATAACAGTCGCCCTCAGAGCAGATTCTGCCTCTCCAGCAGAACTTCCGCAGCTCCGTTGTGACGCGTTGTCACGTAAAACGCGTCACATGATGGAGCGCTTTGGCAGAGGAGGAAATGGGAGATCTCCGTGAGCAAAACACAGAGAGAAGGTCAACACTGCCCATGTGCTTATAATTACCAAGATTATTAATGACACAAAGTTTGTTGATTATGGGTAAAGCCATCCTTTAAGTACAGTAACAAGCATCTCTGCTACTCTGCACTTCAAACCTGTGACATTTCATCTACGCTAGTTGATAGTTTGAAAGGAAGATGTGTTTGTTCTTGAGTTTCTATTTCTGTCAGCGTTGTTTCTACACCTGATTTGTTTTTGCGGAGTTGAAGACCTGAAGACGTGGAGAACAGCAAATTGAACACGATGGTATTTGTTCTTCTTGACGTGAAGGTGGTGCAAAATGATTTATGTTTCACTCAACACAACTTAATGAGGGCTTTTTGTCATGCGTGAAGTGTGTATGTGCTAGTTGGTGTGTGTGTGTGTGTGTGTGTGTGTGTGTGTGTGTGTGTGTGTGCTAGTTGGTGTGTGGGTGTGTGTGTGTGTCTGTGTGTGTCTGTGTGTGTGTGTGCTAGTTGGTGTGTGGGTGTGTGTGTGTGCTAGTTGGTGTGTGTGTGTGTGTGTCTGTGTGTGTCTGTGTGTGTGTGTGTGCTAGTTGGTGTGTGTGTGTGTGTGTGTGTGTGTGTGTGTGTGTGTGTGTGCTAGTTGGTGTGTGGGTGTGTGTGTGTGCTAGTTGGTGTGTGTGTGTGTCTGTGTGTGTCTGTGTGTGTGTGTGTGCTAGTTGGTGTGTGTGTGTGTGTGTGTGTGTGTGTGTGTGTGTGTGTGCTAGTTGGTGTGTGGGTGTGTGTGTGTGCTAGTTGGTGTGTGTGTGTGTCTGTGTGTGTCTGTGTGTGTGTGTGCTAGTTGGTGTGTGTGTGTGTGTGTGTGTGTGTGTGTGTGTGTGTGTGTGTGTGCTAGTTGGTGTGTGGGTGTGTGTGTGTGCTAGTTGGTGTGTGTGTGTGTGTCTGTGTGTGTGTGTGTGCTAGTTGGTGTGTGTGTGTGTGTGTGTGTTAGTTGGTGTGTGTGTGTGTGCATGCTAGTTGGTGTGTGTGCGTGTGTGTGTGTGTGTGTGTGTGTGTGTGTGCTAGTTGGTGTGGTGTGTGTGTGTGTGTGTGTGTGTGTGTGTGTGTGCGTGCGTGCCTGTCTGTGTGTGTAAAATAGAGTCTGAAGCCCAACGTAGTGAAGTGCAGTGGTTTAGAAGAGCTGTTTTGATTGGTCCCTGCTTGCACGTCAGATAAAGTGTGCGTGGCATTATGGTCATCATAATTAATAGTGATGACAGTGAAGGGAGGAAACGAGGCTTCAAGTCTTCTGATATTATGAAGACATGAACAGTGATGTGCTGCCTGGATGTGTATCTGATATTATGAAGACATGAACAGTGATGTGCTGCCTGGATGTGTATCTGATATTATGAAGACATGAACAGCGATGTGCTGCCTGGATGTGTATCTGATATTATGAAGACATGAACAGTGATGTGCTGCCTGGATGTGTATCTGATATTATGAAGACATGAACAGTGATGTGCTGCCTGCATGTGTATCTGATATTATGAAGACATGAACAGTGATGTGCTGCCTGGATGTGTATCTGATATTATGAAGACATAAACAGTGATGTGCTGCCTGGATGTGTATCTGATATTATGAAGACATGAACAGTGATGTGCTGCCTGGATGTGTATCTGATATTATGAAGACATGAACAGTGATGTGCTGCCTGGATGTGTATCTGATATTATGAAGACATGAACAGTGATGTGCTGCCTGGATGTGTATCTGATATTATGAAGACATGAACAGTGATGTGCTGCCTGGATGTGTATCTGATATTATGAAGACATGAACAGCGATGTGCTGCCTGGATGTGTATCTGATATTATGAAGACATGAACAGTGATGTGCTGCCTGCATGTGTATCTGATATTATGAAGACATGAACAGTGATGTGCTGCCTGCATGTGTATCTGATATTATGAAGACATGAACAGTGATGTGCTGCCTGGATGTGTATCTGATATTATGAAGACATGAACAGTGATGTGCTGCCTGGATGTGTATCTGATATTATGAAGACATGAACAGTGATGTGCTGCCTGGATGTGTATCTGATATTATGAAGACATGAACAGTGATGTGCTGCCTGCATGTGTATCTGATATTATGAAGACATGAACAGTGATGTGCTGCCTGCATGTGTATCTGATATTATGAAGACATGAACAGTGATGTGCTGCCTGGATGTGTATCTGATATTATGAAGACATGAACAGTGATGTGCTGCCTGGATGTGTATCTGATATTATGAAGACATGAACAGTGATGTGCTGCCTGGATGTGTATCTGATATTATGAAGACATGAACAGTGATGTGCTGCCTGGATGTGTATCTGATATTATGAAGACATGAACAGTGATGTGCTGCCTGGATGTGTATCTGATATTATGAAGACATGAACAGTGATGTGCTGCCTGGATGTGTATCTGATATTATGAAGACATGAACAGTGATGTGCTGCCTGGATGTGTATCTGATATTAATATGAAGACATGAACAGTGATGTGCTGCCTGGATGTGTATCTGATATTAATATGAAGACATGAACAGTGATGTGCTGCCTGCATGTGTATCTGATATTATGAAGACATGAACAGTGATGTGCTGCCTGCATGTGTATCTGATATTATGAAGACATGAACAGTGATGTGCTGCCTGGATGTGTATCTGATATTAATATGAAGACATGAACAGTGATGTGCTGCCTGGATGTGTATCTGATATTAATATGAAGACATGAACAGTGATGTGCTGCCTGCATGTGTATCTGATATTATGAAGACATGAACAGTGATGTGCTGCCTGCATGTGGTATCCGCTTCTAGAAGACAAGCAGGCGCTCCTCTGATGACACAACAGGGAGTCAGTTCCTTTGTTGTCAGGAACGGCACACACAAAGCAAACTCCACAACAAATCCCACCTTCTCTACAACCCCATACCTGACTCTCTGTCTGTCTGTCTGTCTGTCTGTCAGATGGTGACGGCTACCAGGACCACCTCCTCCCTGTGTGTCTGGACGATGCCTGCCAGCACAGCGCCATCTACCTGGCCAGGCCGGGACAGCAGCAGGTGAGAATACCATCACAATGTAAAAGCTGCTCTACTCTGCACTGTTCTCCTGAGTCGACTCTGTATGGAGCAGAGTCTGCCTCCTCCCACCATGTTACAGTGGGCTACCAGGGCTGCTTCACCAGGTTCCAGAGGGGCTCCTGCAAAACCAGGAATCATTTGATTTCACTACAATTTAATTGATTAGAAATGATCCTAACTTGGCCATTTGGGGCCACCGATTGGCCCCGATAGTTTTCAGCACTGAAGTAGCTTGATCTTAATTAGCCTTTTATTGGGCTACATCTGAGCCAAATGTGGTGCTAAGGGTCTGGACGAGTGGTGCTAAGGGTCTGGACGAGTGGTGCTAAGGGTCTGGACGAGTGGTCTAGACAGGGTCTGGATGAGTGGTCTGGACAGGGTCTGGACAGGGTCTGGATGAGTGGTCTGGACAGGGTCTGGACTAGTGACGTTTTGCTGTCATGGAATAAACTACCAAATGTATCAGATGCATCCTACTTGACTAGAAGGCCTGAACAATCACAAACCAACTAGGTTAGGCCAGCAAATTATGTGTGTCTATTTTACTATACCTCTAGGACAGGGCACGAAATTAACTTTTTGACCCACCGGCCAGTGGCGGGTAGGTGGAAAAAATCTACCCGCCGAGCATATTTCTTACCGGCCCAAAAAAAAAACGCATTTTTGTGTCACATATATCCATATATATCAATTTTTTTCAGTACATTTCAAGTAGATAAGGTATTACGTTGAAGAATACACACTTAAATAAGAGGCCAGAGTAAAATGTGAAGCAAATTATTTTAATATATTGATTGATGATTGATTAATCAATACATGTCAAGTCAATCTTATCAATACATGTCAAGTCAATCTTGAGCTTAAATTGTTGTAAACAACGCAGCTAAAAGTAATAACTGCGACAGTCTCAGTGCAGACAGTGCACAACTTGGGCTATGGACCTTTCTCTCCCACTCCACACCTGGCACCTGCGTTAGCTCTCCTGCACTCGTTCTCGGCTCCCCTTCGGCTTTATTGGTGGTAACCATTTTGATTCATCTCCTCATCATACGAGCTC
>NC_139645.1:27557418-27582418 GCF_964638095.1 Poromitra crassiceps
AAATCTGTAGTTCCTTGAATGACCACTTGAGGCTGGCTCCAAAAGCGAGCTGTTCCCCGTTCACCCCCCCCCCCCCCCCCCCCCCCACACACATCCAGGCCAAGGTCTGGTTCAGTACAAACAGAGAGTGGCCATCTTAAATACCCATTGATACCTCATGCAGCATTTGCGTGGATATCCCTCATTTGTGTGTGTATCCCTTTAAGACCGCGAACCGCGTCATATGTGGTTTGCGGTCTTAAAGGGATAGGATACACACACAAATGCTGCGTCAGGTATCAATGGGTTAAATTAGTGTCCTCTAGAGAGAGAGTGGCGTCAGCGGAGGACCAAAATGCGAGACTCATTAGCCAATGAACAGCCAGGAAAGGGTCTTGCGCTACTTTTACATGCTAAAATAAAGCTGATAATGTACAATTTGATTAAAAAAAAAAACTTTCAAAGTACAACACAAACTGTCTATTTTGCTGCAACTCGACAGTGCTGCTTAATCCAGGACCTTACTTCCTGGAACTCTTGAGAGTAAAAAACTGTCTTCTATCTACACGGCTCTGGGTTAAATACCCTTACATGACATAAAGCACCATCTGTTTGGATCAGAAAGCATCTGAGGAAACGTCACGCTCGCTAAATAGAAAGCTTTTAAACTGGAGCTTCTTCTTTCTACTTTTACAGTCTGGTTCAAAACACGTTTTTGGTCTATAGAACTCATTTCACCTTTCATTACTTTTTTATATAACCTGCCAGTTTAGAGTCAAATCCACGATAGAAAATACGATGTTTTGGGTGTGATTGACAGCCTGTTCAGTGATCACGCAGCTTGCCCGATCATGGACCAATAGCAGGCAGAGCTGCTCTGGGAAACCCCGCCTCTTGAGCCGTCTCATTCGAGCTGCGCAAGAACAACAAGATGGCAACGGCCACACTAGGCTTCAAAACCACGTGATATATATAATATATTCATATAATCCACGTGATGTCAACCCGTTCTCAACATATGAAACCACCGCCACGGGAGTGCGGTGGTCATAATAATAAGAAAAAATAAAAATCTGCACACTTAAATCTGTGCAAAAGACTCACTTTTATTTGCTGAGCTTTCGGTCTAAGAGACCTCGAGCAAACGTGTAATGAAACAGTGCTCATAAAATATCATCGTCATAATGAGAATAACCTTTATTTATAGAGCACTTAGCAAAACAAGGTAACACATTGCTTCACAAGGTAAATTAAAAGGTGTGCAATGTATCTAATAAGCCTGAACAATAACTAAAGAAGAACAGAGAGTCAAATACCAAAGGCCAACACACACACGCACACACACACACACACACACGAACACACACACACACACACGCACACACACACACACACACACACACACACACGATGCTATGTGTGTCTCCACCACACTATCAATGTGATGAGTTGATTATGTTTGGCAGTGAACACTGTGATTATGCTCTCTGATCTCATGTCACATGTGTGTCAGTGTGTGTAGCGTGTCCCCAGGCAGCCATGTTTTAATGGAGCAGCTAGTCAATACAACACTGCTCCAGTGGGATCTGTCCACCGACATGACATAATGAAAATGGAAGGTGGAGAGGAGGGGGGGGAGGGGGGGAGAGAAACAAGTCAGAGACGCAGCCCGGAGAGGATGGTGTGAGAGAGGATGGTGTGAGAGAGGGAGGGATGGATGGATGGAGGAGAGAGAGGACAGGGGGGAAGAGAGAAAAGGGGAAGAATCAAAGGGGAAAAATGAAGCCAAAGTGGAAGTCTCTTAAAGCCCCCCCTCTAGTCACTGTTTCTATCTGTTTAACGGTTAATGTTCTTTTCCAAACATTCGATCAGCACCTGCTGGATAATAGACCCTTCTCACGGGGGCCATTTTGTGTCAAAAAGGCAGAATAAACACATGTGCGAGCAAAACACTAATGAGGGTTTCCACATTCCAATCATGGAAGTTTGAAACCCTCATTAGTGTTTTGCCTTCACCTGTGTTTACCCTGCCTTTTCGACACAAAATGGCCCCTGTGAGAAGGGTCTATTGCACGCCATCTGATTCTGTGTAAGTTACGCCGGAAATATAATTCCTTCCGCAGTTTTGCTGTAAGGGATAGATGCTGTAAGGGATAGATGCTGTAAGGGATAGATGCTGTAAGGGATAGCCACATTTCAACAAGTCGGCAACGGATTTCTAAACGCATGGCCCCTCTGAAATCACCGTGGCTCCTAATGGTTTAACGAGCTCCTGTTTCAGTCATGTCAGTGGCATTTTGAGGCAGACGTAGCATACTACAGCAATAAGCAGCAGCCTTAGCTAACATAGCTAGCAGCTAGCTAGCTAGTTAACATGCATACAAGCGACGTCCTGCCAGTTGAAACGCCTCGCTGTCAGGTGGAAAATAAAGCTGCTGGTGACTGCTGCACATGTATCGGAGGAAGCATGTGCTAGTCTACGGCTCTCCCCAGGTCGGCAGAGGGGGTGGAGCAAGGCCCGGGAGAAAATGGGTGAAAAACAAACAAAAAAGCATAAACAAACCATATATATAATTAAAGCAGCTACGAGCAAGATTTTCGATTGTTATTAAACAGTCTAAATTTAATATCAATGCATCACATCTTACCTCTAATAGTAGACGAGACCAATGCAGAGTAGTCTCGCTTGAACCCCGAGTGAATCGGCCAGTGTTAGTCTGTCTGTGGCCAGGGCAGATCAGGAAGTGAAATGAAACGGTTTGCAGCAGCCACTTCGGCCATAACCACAAAATAACTTCCAAAAAACCTGTTAACGAGAGATGTTCGCGAGAGTATGCATGGCGTTCTCCGGTCCGGCGGTAAGGAGAGAGAGAGAGAGAGAGCCCCCTGTTGACGCGAGTTTAGACAGACACAGACTTAATAATCACCTAAGGGAGCAATCTCCGATTCACACGGCTTTGGTCTCAGCTACTATTATAGGTAAGATGTGATGCATCAATATTGTAATTATACTGTTTAATAACAATCGAAAATCTTGCTCGTAGCTGCTTTAACAACTATAATTAACAATGTAAAGAGACAGGTGAGACTGACAGCACAGAGAGGTGTAGTCAGACAGGTGAGACTGACAACACAGAGAGGTGTAGAGAGACAGGTGAGACTGACAACACAGAGAGGTGTAGTGAGACAGGTGAGACTGACAACACAGAGAGGTGTAGTCAGACAGGTGAGACTGACAACACAGAGAGGTGTAGTGAGACAGGTGAGACTGACAACACAGAGAGGTGTAGTGAGACAGGTGAGACTGACAACACAGAGAGGTGTAGTGAGACAGGTGAGACTGACAACACAGAGAGGTGTAGAGAGACAGGTGAGACTGACAACACAGAGAGGTGTAGTGAGACAGGTGAGACTGACAACACAGAGAGGTGTAGTGAGACAGGTGAGACTGACAACACAGAGAGGTGTAGTGAGACAGGTGAGACTGACAACACAGAGAGGTGTAGAGAGACAGGTGAGACTGACAACACAGAGAGGTGTAGAGAGACAGGTGAGACTGACAACACAGAGAGGTGTAGTGAGACAGGTGAGACTGACAACACAGAGAGGTGTAGAGAGACAGGTGAGACTGACAACACAGAGAGGTGTAGTGAGACAGGTGAGACTGACAACACAGAGAGGTGTAGAGAGACAGGTGAGACTGACAACACAGATAGGTGTAGAGAGACAGGTGAGACTGACAACACAGAGAGGTGTAGAGAGACAGGTGAGACTGACAACACAGAGAGGTGTAGAGAGACAGGTGAGACTGACAACACAGAGAGGTGTAGTGAGACAGGTGAGACTGACAGCACAGAGAGGTGTAGTGAGACAGGTGAGACTGACAGCACAGAGAGGTGTAGTCAGACAGGTGAGACTGACAACACAGAGAGGTGTAGAGAGACAGGTGAGACTGACAACACAGAGAGGTGTAGAGAGACAGGTGAGACTGACAACACAGAGAGGTGTAGTGAGACAGGTGAGACTGACAGCACAGAGAGGTGTAGTGAGACAGGTGAGACTGACAACACAGAGAGGTGTAGTGAGACAGGTGAGACTGACAGCACAGAGAGGTGTAGTCAGACAGGTGAGACTGACAACACAGAGAGGTGTAGTGAGACAGGTGAGACTGACAGCACAGAGAGGTGTAGTGAGACAGGTGAGACTGACAGCACAGAGAGGTGTAGTCAGACAGGTGAGACTGACAACACAGAGAGGTGTAGAGAGACAGGTGAGACTGACAACACAGAGAGGTGTAGAGAGACAGGTGAGACTGACAACACAGAGAGGTGTAGTGAGACAGGTGAGACTGACAACACAGAGAGGTGTAGTGAGACAGGTGAGACTGACAACACAGAGAGGTGTAGAGAGACAGGTGAGACTGACAACACAGAGAGGTGTAGTGGAGGGACAGGTGAGACTGACAACACAGAGAGGTGTAGTGAGACAGGTGAGACTGACAACACAGAGAGGTGTAGAGAGACAGGTGAGACTGACAACACAGAGAGGTGTAGTCAGACAGGTGAGACTGACAGCACAGAGAGGTGTAGTCAGACAGGTGAGACTGACAACACAGAGAGGTGTAGTCAGACAGGTGAGACTGACAACACAGAGAGGTGTAGTCAGACAGGTGAGACTGACAACACAGAGAGGTGTAAAGAGACAGGTGAGACTGACAGCACAGACAGGTGTAGTGAGACAGGTGAGACTGACAACACAGAGAGGTGTAGAGAGACAGGTGAGACTGACAACACAGAGAGGTGTAGAGAGACAGGTGAGACTGACAACACAGAGAGGTGTAGTGGAGGGACAGGTGAGACTGACAACACAGAGAGGTGTAGTCAGACAGGTGAGACTGACAGCACAGAGAGGTGTAAAGAGACAGGTGAGACTGACAACACAGAGAGGTGTAGTGAGACAGGTGAGACTGACAGCACAGAGAGGTGTAGTGAGACAGGTGAGACTGACAACACAGAGAGGTGTAGTGAGACAGGTGAGACTGACAACACAGAGAGGTGTAGTGAGACAGGTGAGACTGACAGCACAGAGAGGTGTAGTGAGACAGGTGAGACTGACAACACAGAGAGGTGTAGTGAGACAGGTGAGACTGACAGCACAGAGAGGTGTAGTCAGACAGGTGAGACTGACAACACAGAGAGGTGTAGTGAGACAGGTGAGACTGACAACACAGAGAGGTGTAGAGAGACAGGTGAGACTGACAGCACAGAGAGGTGTAGTTGAGGGACAGGTGAGACTGACAACACAGAGAGGTGTAGTCAGACAGGTGAGACTGACAGCACAGAGAGGTGTAGTCAGACAGGTGAGACTGACAGCACAGAGAGGTGTAGTGAGACAGGTGAGACTGACAACACAGAGAGGTGTAGAGAGACAGGTGAGACTGACAACACAGAGAGGTGTAGTGAGACAGGTGAGACTGACAACACAGAGAGGTGTAGTGAGACAGGTGAGACTGACAACACAGAGAGGTGTAGAGAGACAGGTGAGACTGACAACACAGAGAGGTGTAGTCAGACAGGTGAGACTGACAACACAGAGAGGTGTAGAGAGACAGGTGAGACTGACAACACAGAGAGGTGTAGTGAGACAGGTGAGACTGACAACACAGAGAGGTGTAGTGAGACAGGTGAGACTGACAACACAGAGAGGTGTAGAGAGACAGGTGAGACTGACAACACAGAGAGGTGTAGAGAGACAGGTGAGACTGACAACACAGAGAGGTGTAGTCAGACAGGTGAGACTGACAGCACAGAGAGGTGTAGAGAGACAGGTGAGACTGACAACACAGAGAGGTGTAGTGAGACAGGTGAGACTGACAACACAGAGAGGTGTAGAGAGACAGGTGAGACTGACAACACAGAGAGGTGTAGTGAGACAGGTGAGACTGACAACACAGAGAGGTGTAGAGAGACAGGTGAGACTGACAACACAGAGAGGTGTAGAGAGACATGTGAGACTGACAGCACAGAGAGGTGTAGTGAGACAGGTGAGACTGACAACACAGAGAGGTGTAGAGAGACATGTGAGACTGACAACACAGAGAGGTGTAGTGAGACAGGTGAGACTGACAACACAGAGAGGTGTAGTGAGACAGGTGAGACTGACAACACAGATAGGTGTAGTGAGACATGTGAGACTGACAACACAGAGAGGTGTAGTGAGACAGGTGAGACTGACAACACAGAGAGGTGTAGTGAGACAGGTGAGACTGACAACACAGAGAGGTGTAGTGAGACAGGTGAGACTGACAACACAGAGAGGTGTAGAGAGACATGTGAGACTGACAACACAGAGAGGTGTAGTGAGACAGGTGAGACTGACAACACAGAGAGGTGTAGAGAGACAGGTGAGACTGACAACACAGAGAGGTGTAGAGAGACAGGTGAGACTGACAACACAGAGAGGTGTAGTGAGACAGGTGAGACTGACAACACAGAGAGGTGTAGAGAGACAGGTGAGACTGACAACACAGAGAGGTGTAGTCAGACAGGTGAGACTGACAACACAGAGAGGTGTAGTGAGACAGGTGAGACTGACAACACAGAGAGGTGTAGTCAGACAGGTGAGACTGACAACACAGAGAGGTGTAGTCAGACAGGTGAGACTGACAACACAGAGAGGTGTAGTCAGACAGGTGAGACTGACAACACAGAGAGGTGTAGAGAGACAGGTGAGGCTGACAACACAGAGAGGTGTAGTGAGACAGGTGAGACTGACAACACAGAGAGGTGTAGAGAGACAGGTGAGACTGACAGCACAGAGAGGTGTAGAGAGACAGGTGAGACTGACAACACAGAGAGGTGTAGAGAGACAGGTGAGACTGACAGCACAGAGAGGTGTAGAGAGACAGGTGAGACTGACAACACAGAGAGGTGTAGTCAGACAGGTGAGACTGACAACACAGAGAGGTGTAGAGAGACAGGTGAGGCTGACAACACAGAGAGGTGTAGTGAGACAGGTGAGACTGACAACACAGAGAGGTGTAGAGAGACAGGTGAGGCTGACAACACAGAGAGGTGTAGAGAGACAGGTGAGACTGACAACACAGAGAGGTGTAGAGAGACAGGTGAGACTGACAACACAGAGAGGTGTAGAGAGACAGGTGAGACTGACAGCACAGAGAGGTGTAGAGAGACAGGTGAGACTGACAACACAGAGAGGTGTAGTCAGACAGGTGAGACTGACAACACAGAGAGGTGTAGAGAGACAGGTGAGGCTGACAACACAGAGAGGTGTAGTGAGACAGGTGAGACTGACAACACAGAGAGGTGTAGTCAGACAGGTGAGACTGACAACACAGAGAGGTGTAGTCAGACAGGTGAGACTGACAACACAGAGAGGTGTAGTCAGACAGGTGAGACTGACAACACAGAGAGGTGTAGAGAGACAGGTGAGACTGACAACACAGAGAGGTGTAGAGAGACAGGTGAGACTGACAACACAGAGAGGTGTAGAGAGACAGGTGAGAGTGACAACACAGAGAGGTGTAGAGAGACAGGTGAGACTGACAACACAGAGAGGTGTAGTGAGACAGGTGAGACTGACAGCACAGAGAGGTGTAGAGAGACAGGTGAGACTGACAACACAGAGAGGTGTAGTGAGACAGGTGAGACTGACAACACAGAGAGGTGTAGTGAGACAGGTGAGACTGACAACACAGAGAGGTGTAGAGAGACAGGTGAGACTGACAACACAGAGAGGTGTAGTCAGACAGGTGAGACTGACAACACAGAGAGGTGTAGTGAGACAGGTGAGACTGACAACACAGAGAGGTGTAGTGAGACAGGTGAGACTGACAACACAGAGAGGTGTAGAGAGACAGGTGAGACTGACAACACAGAGAGGTGTAGTGAGACAGGTGAGACTGACAACACAGAGAGGTGTAGAGAGACAGGTGAGACTGACAACACAGAGAGGTGTAGTCAGACAGGTGAGACTGACAACACAGAGAGGTGTAGTCAGACAGGTGAGACTGACAACACAGAGAGGTGTAGTGAGACAGGTGAGACTGACAGCACAGAGAGGTGTAGTGAGACAGGTGAGACTGACAGCACAGAGAGGTGTAGTGGAGGGACAGAGAAGCAGATCTTTGACACAAATGATTTTAGATATACGTTCATACAGGTTTGTTATTTGTTTGACAAATGGAACTATTTAAAATGGAGTAACATTACATGAGATAATTTTTCAGCCAACCACCCCCTCTTCGCCAACTGACCTACCGCCCCAAATAGATTTGAATTCTGTGGGAAACACTGGTGTGGGCGGGTGGGTGTAGAAGAGCTAGCACTCCAGGCCATATGTCTCCCTGTTGTTAGGATCAGCAGGCAGTCCGCTTCCATGCTCTGTCCTCACAGACACACACACTGATCACAGTCACCTCCCCTTCTCTCCTTGGTTCTCGCCTTTGAAATTTGGCAAGAAAAAAAAAAAAAGTGAATTTGGTATTTCCATCAACTGGGTTGAAGCGAAGAATGTCCACACAGCCACGAGACAAATGCAAAGAGTCAAGAATGGGTTATTAATATGGGGCAAGTCGTTAGCGTTCTTTCGTGTCAGCTAATGTTGGTCATATTTCATCCTGCACTGCAATAAAATCCCCTCTTCACAAGTCATTTAGTCTCTTATTGAGTCCTAATACTCGTCATTTTGTGAAAAACATCTGCCAAGGAGGTTCCATCATTTCACTTGTTTCCAAAGCAAATCAGCTTCTTTCAAGAATCCAGTAGAACCAAGTGTTAGTGCAGTGATCTACCTGATCCAGTAGAATCAAGTGTTAGTGCAGTGATCTACCTGATCAGTAGAATCAAGTGTTAGTGCAGTGATCTACCTGATCCAGTAGAATCAAGTGTTAGTGCAGTGATCTACCTGATCCAGTAGAATCAAGTGTTAGTGCAGTGATCTACCTGATCCAGTAGAATCAAGTGTTAGTGCAGTGATCTACCTGATCAGTAGAATCAAGTGTTAGTGCAGTGATCTACCTGATCCAGTAGAATCAAGTGATAGTGCACTGATCTACCTGATCCAGTAGAATCAAGTGTTAGTGCACTGATCTACCTGATCCAGTAGAATCAAGTGTTAGTGCAGTGATCTACCTGATCCAGTAGCATCAAGTGTTAGTGCAGTGATCTACCTGATCCAGTAGAATCAAGTATCAGTGCAGTGATCTACCTGATCCAGTAGCATCAAGTGTTAGTGCAGTGATCTACCTGATCCAGTAGAATCAAGTGTTAGTGCAGTGATCTACCTGATCCAGTAGAATCAAGTGTTAGTGCAGTGATCTACCTGATCCAGTAGCATCAAGTGTTAGTGCAGTGATCTACCTGATCCAGTAGCATCAAGTGTCAGTGCAGTGATCTACCTGATCCAGTAGCATCAAGTATCAGTGCAGTGATCTACCTGATCCAGTAGCATCAAGTGTCAGTGCAGTGATCTACCTGATCCAGTAGAATCAAGTATCAGTGCAGTGATCTACCTGATCCAGTAGCATCAAGTGTTAGTGCAGTGATCTACCTGATCCAGTAGAATCAAGTGTTAGTGCAGTGATCTACCTGATCCAGTAGCATCAAGTGTCAGTGCAGTGATCTACCCGATCCAGTAGCATCAAGTGTTAGTGCAGTGATCTACCTGATCCAGTAGAATCAAGTGTCAGTGCAGTGATCTACCTGATCCAGTAGAATCAAGTGTTAGTGCAGTGATCTACCTGATCCAGTAGAATCAAGTGTCAGTGCAGTGATCTACCTGATCCAGTAGAATCAAGTGTTAGTGCAGTGATCTACCTGATCCAGTAGAATCAAGTGTTAGTGCAGTGATCTACCTGATCCAGTAGCATCAAGTGTCAGTGCAGTGATCTACCTGATCCAGTAGCATCAAGTATCAGTGCAGTGATCTACCTGATCCAGTAGCATCAAGTGTCAGTGCAGTGATCTACCTGATCCAGGAGAATCAAGTGTCAGTGCAGTGATCTACCTGATCCAGGAGAATCAAGTGTCAGTGCAGTGATCTACCTGATCCAGTAGAATCAAGTGTTAGTGCAGTGATCTACCTGATCCAGGAGAATCAAGTGTCAGTGCAGTGATCTACCTGATTGTGACTTTCAGGGAAAAAAATTATAGATTTTTTTTTCCCCCGCTTTTATTTTTTTGCTGAAAGCGAAATGTTTTATGGTCACTTCCGATTCTCTGGAAGACTCGTTGGCTTGGTTCAAGCCTTAAAACTCGTTATATAAGGATATTTATATGGAGAAAATGAATAAGGAATTCACTTCTGGGGCAAGAAACGTCACATGACTGTTGAGCTTTATTTGAGAGTTGATTTGAGTTGAAGTTGTGGACCAATGATGTCATTCATTGAAATGACATCACTGGTCCACAACTTAACTCAAATCAACTCAACTCCATAACTGTCCAAATAAATTAATGCCTCCAAAACTGTTTACAGTTTTCAGATATCTGACTGATTTTGTAACGATACAAAGCAGCGGAGTGTTCCTTTACGTTTCTGTCTTTGTTTAACCTGCCATGGACCATGCAGGGACCTGACATGGTCCATGGCAGGTCCCTGCATGGTCTATGGCAGGTCCCTGCATGATCCATGGCAGGTCCCTGCATGGTCCATGGCAGGTCCCTGCATGGTCTATGGCAGGTCCCTGCATGATCCATGGCAGGTCCCTGCATGGTCCATGGCAGGTCCCTGCATGGTCCATGGCAGGTCCCTGCATGGTCCATGGCAGGTCCCTGCATGGTCCATGGCAGGTCCCTGCATGGTCCATGGCAGGTCCCTGCATGGTCCATGGCAGGTCCCTGCATGGTCCATGGCAGGTCCCTGCATGGTCTATGGCAGGTCACTGCATGGTCTATGGCAGGTCACTGCATGATCCATGGCAGGTCCCTGCATGGTCTATGGCAGGTCCCTGCATGGTCCATGGCAGGCAGGTCACTGCATGGTCCATGGCAGGTCCCTGCATGGTCTATGGCAGGTCACTGCATGGTCTATGGCAGGTCACTGCATGATCCATGGCAGGTCCCTGCATGGTCTATGGCAGGCAGGTCCCTGCATGGTCCATGGCAGGCAGGTCACTGCATGGTCTATGGCAGGTCACTGCATGATCCATGGCAGGTCCCTGGTGAGTAAATATATATGTAACTAAAACCATTAAAATTGACAACCGGTCCGCGACTTTTTTTTCCATGTATCTACCGGTCCTTGGCACAAAAAAGGATGGGAACCCCTGCTCTAGTCTAGAGCTGCAATGATTCATCCACTGGTCGATCGACAGAAAATGTATCGATAATCGTTTTGATTATTTTCTGTCTTTATTAACTCATTGAGTGCCAGCCACTTTTGGAGAACGGACGCTCCCAGTGCCAGAGTTTCAGAGCGTTTTCAGTGATTTCTCGAGGCCCACAGAATATTGTGTGATATTACTATGTAAACACTGAACACGCACAAAGAACGAGCTGACTATTGTATCATCAGCAAAAAAAAGTTTATTGATACCATTTTCCGTTCTTTAGTTATGAGCCGGAGAAGATAGGTTGTTTTGAGCAAAAACATGCGTTTCAAATTAGAAGCTGAGTTATTCCGCCTTTTGTGAAATTAAGCATTTCAAGCCTTAAAACTCGTTATATAAGGATATTTATATGGAGAAAATGAATAAGGAATTCACTTCTGGGGCAAGAAACGTCACATGACTGTTGAGCTTTATTTGAGAGTTGATTTGAGTTGAAGTTGTGGACCAATGATGTCATTCATTGAAATGACATCACTGGTCCACAACTTAACTCAAATCAACTCAACTCCATAACTGTCCAAATAAATTAATGCCTCCAAAACTGTTTACAGTTTTCAGATATCTGACTGATTTTGTAACGATACAAAGCAGCGGAGTGTTCCTTTAAGTTTCTGTCTTTGTTTAACCTGCCATGGACCATGCAGGGACCTGACATGGTCCATGGCAGGTCCCTGCATGGTCTATGGCAGGTCCCTGCATGATCCATGGCAGGTCCCTGCATGGTCCATGGCAGGTCCCTGCATGGTCCATGGCAGGTCCCTGCATGGTCCATGGCAGGTCCCTGCATGGTCCATGGCAGGTCCCTGCATGGTCTATGGCAGGTCACTGCATGGTCTATGGCAGGTCACTGCATGGTCCATGGCAGGTCCCTGCATGGTCCATGGCAGGTCCCTGCATGGTCTATGGCAGGTCCCTGCATGGTCCATGGCAGGTCCCTGCATGGTCCATGGCAGGTCCCTGCATGGTCTATGGCAGGTCCCTGCATGGTCTATGGCAGGTCCCTGCATG
Organism: Poromitra crassiceps; assembly: GCF_964638095.1. Lineage (NCBI taxonomy): Eukaryota > Metazoa > Chordata > Actinopteri > Beryciformes > Melamphaidae > Poromitra > Poromitra crassiceps. Next base: position 27,569,756 of record NC_139645.1, read on the forward strand.
GTCTATGGCAGGTCCCTGCATGGTCTATGGCAGGTCCCTGCATGGACCATGGCAGGTCACTGCATGGTCTATGGCAGGTCCCTGCATGGTCTATGGCAGGTCCCATGCATCTCATCTTGAAAGTCAGTTGTGAAGGTCACAATTTGGCTACAGTCACCCTAAAATCACATATGTACAGTAGCATGTCATGATACCTACAGTCTGTCATTCTTACTGTCTGGCTGGTTAGACAAGAGATGCTATCCCTCTATCTCTCTCATTGCATTGTCTGTCGTTCTTTCTCTCTCCCTTCTCCTTCCTTTCTTCTCTCCGTTCTACTTTTTCACATTCAGATTGAAAAATATGTTTTTATTTCATTAAATAATAACTTTATTCCATCTGGTTGCAGCTTAGGTTTTAGCAGAAACAAATCCGAGAGTTGCCTCTTTCCTCGCCCAGACACTGATGATCAGAAGATGATCATATATACATCCAGAATTGCAGTTACAATCACTCACGATTGCATATGATCACAGTGCCTCCAGTGACAGACAAACTTCCACTTAGCCATCTGTCTCCCCCCTCTCCTCCACACTCCTCTGTCTCCCCCCTCTCCTCCACACTCCTCTGTCTCCCCCTCTCCTCCACACTCCTCTGTCTCCCCCCTCTCCTCCACACTCCTCTGTCTCCCCCTCTCCTCCACACTCCTCTGTCTCCCCCCTCTCCTCCACACTCCTCTGTCTCCCCCCTCTCCTCCACACTCCTCTGTCTCCCCCCTCTCCTCCACACTCCTCTGTCTCCCCCCTCTCCTCCACACTCCTCTGTCTCCCCCCTCTCCTCCACACTCCTCTGTCTCCCCCTCTCCTCCACACTCCTCTGTCTCCCCCTCTCCTCCACACTCCTCTGTATCCCCCCTCTCCTCCACACTCCTCTGTCTCCCCCCTCTCCTCCACACTCCTCTGTCTCCCCCCTCTCTCCTCCACACTCCTCTGTCCCCCCCCTCTCCTCCACACTCCTCTGTCCCCCCCCTCTCCTCCACACTCCTCTGTCTTCCCCCTCTCCTCCACACTCCTCTGTCTCCCCCCTCTCCTCCACACTCCTCTGTCTCCCCCTCTCCTCCACACTCCTCTGTATCCCCCCTCTCCTCCACACTCCTCTGTCCCCCCCTCTCCTCCACACTCCTCTGTCTTCCCCCTCTCCTCCACACTCCTCTGTCTCCCCCCTCTCCTCCACACTCCTCTGTCTCCCCCCTCTCCTCCACACTCCTCTGTCTCCCCCTCTCCTCCACACTCCTCTGTCTCCCCCCTCTCCTCCACACTCCTCTGTCTCCCCCCTCTCCTCCACACTCCTCTGTCTCCCCCCTCTCCTCCACACTCCTCTGTCCCCCCCCTCTCCTCCACACTCCTCTGTCTCCCCCTCTCCTCCACACTCCTCTGTCTCCCCCCTCTCCTCCACACTCCTCTGTCTCCCCCCTCTCCTCCACACTCCTCTGTCTCCCCCCTCTCCTCCACACTCCTCTGTCTCCCCCTCTCCTCCACACTCCTCTGTCCCCCCTCTCCTCCACACTCCTCTGTCCCCCCCCTCTCCTCCACACTCCTCTGTCTCCCCCCTCTCCTCCACACTCCTCTGTATCCCCCCTCTCCTCCACACTCCTCTGTCTCCCCCTCTCCTCCACACTCCTCTGTCCCCCCTCTCCTCCACACTCCTCTGTCTCCCCCCTCTCCTCCACACTCCTCTGTCTCCCCCCTCTCCTCCACACTCCTCTGTCTCCCCCCTCTCCTCCACACTCCTCTGTCTCCCCCCCTCTCCTCCACACTCCTCTGTCTCCCCCCCTCTCCTCCACACTCCTCTGTCTCCCCCCCTCTCCTCCACACTCCTCTGTCTCCCCCCTCTCCTCCACACTCCTCTGTCTCCCCCCCTCTCCTCCACACTCCTCTGTCTCCCCCCCTCTCCTCCACACTCCTCTGTCTCCCCCTCTCCTCCACACTCCTCTGTCTCCTCCTCTCCTCCACACTCCTCTGTCTCCTCCTCTCCTCCACACTCCTCTGTCTCCTCATCTCCTCCACACTCCTCTGTCTCCTCCTCTCCTCCACACTCCTCTGTCTCCTCCTCTCCTCCACACTCCTCTGTCTCCTCCTCTCCTCCACACTCCTCTGTCCCCCCCCTCTCCTCCACACTCCTCTGTCTCCTCCTCTCCTCCACACTCCTCTGTCTCCCCCCTCTCCTCCACACTCCTCTGTCGCCCCCCTCTCCTCCACACTCCTCTGTCTCCTCCTCTCCTCCACACTCCTCTGTCCCCCCCCCTCTCCTCTGCCCCCCCCCCTCTCCTCCACACTCCTCTGTCTCCCCCCTCTCCTCCACACTCCTCTGTCCCCCCTCTCCTCCACACTCCTCTGTCCCCCCCCTCTCCTCCACACTCCTCTGTCTCCCCCTCTCCTCCACAGTCCTCTGTCTCCCCCCTCTCCTCCACACTCCTCTGTCTCCCCCTCTCCTCCACACTCCTCTGTCTCCCCCCTCCTCCACACTCCTCTGTCTCCCCCTCTCCTCCACACTCCTCTGTCTCCCCCTCTCCTCCACACTCCTCTGTCTCCCTCCTCTCCTCCACACTCATCTGTCCCCTCCTCTCCTCCACACTCCTCTGTCTCCCCCCCTCTCCTCCACACTCCTCTGTCTCCCCCCCTCTCCTCCACACTCCTCTGTCTCCCCCCTCTCCTCCACACTCCTCTGTCTCCCCCCCTCTCCTCCACACTCCTCTGTCTCCCCCCCTCTCCTCCACACTCCTCTGTCTCCCCCTCTCCTCCACACTCCTCTGTCTCCTCCTCTCCTCCACACTCCTCTGTCTCCTCCTCTCCTCCACACTCCTCTGTCTCCTCATCTCCTCCACACTCCTCTGTCTCCTCCTCTCCTCCACACTCCTCTGTCTCCTCCTCTCCTCCACACTCCTCTGTCTCCTCCTCTCCTCCACACTCCTCTGTCCCCCCCCTCTCCTCCACACTCCTCTGTCTCCTCCTCTCCTCCACACTCCTCTGTCTCCCCCCTCTCCTCCACACTCCTCTGTCGCCCCCCTCTCCTCCACACTCCTCTGTCTCCTCCTCTCCTCCACACTCCTCTGTCCCCCCCCCTCTCCTCTGCCCCCCCCCTCTCCTCCACACTCCTCTGTCTCCCCCCTCTCCTCCACACTCCTCTGTCCCCCCTCTCCTCCACACTCCTCTGTCCCCCCCCTCTCCTCCACACTCCTCTGTCTCCCCCTCTCCTCCACAGTCCTCTGTCTCCCCCCTCTCCTCCACACTCCTCTGTCTCCCCCTCTCCTCCACACTCCTCTGTCTCCCCCCTCCTCCACACTCCTCTGTCTCCCCCTCTCCTCCACACTCCTCTGTCTCCCCCTCTCCTCCACACTCCTCTGTCTCCCTCCTCTCCTCCACACTCATCTGTCCCCTCCTCTCCTCCACACTCCTCTGTCTCCCCCCTCTCCTCCACACTCCTCTGTCTCCCCCCTCTCCTCCACACTCATCTGTCTCACGCTGGCTTCCAGTGCAGTGCTAATGTGCTGAGCAGTAGCATCATCATCTCTACAGCGTTATCATATCTCTGGGATCATAAAAGCCACCGCTCCATTACGCGCCTGCTTCTTTATCGCCTCCCACGGCCTTGTTTTCTGACTGTCACACTACCTCCCCTCGCCAGCCCCCCCCCCCCTCCCCACACTACCACCACCGACACATGCCCGCCCACCCACCACCCCCACCCCTCCCCTCCCCTCGCCACCCCCCCCCCCTCCCCACACTACCACCACCACACTACCTCCCCTCCCCAGGCCGCCTGCATTTTAATTTCTTGGCCTAATGAAGCGTGAGTGGAATCAATGGGAGTTTGCGAGCGCGCCATCTCTTTTCACTTGACTCAGAGGCAAAGCCAGGGGAGTGCTTTGATGTGTCTGTGTCTGCTGCGTCTGTGCTGCTCTCTGCTCTCTCAATGTGTCCCTCTGCAGACACTCTAGTCCAGTGGTCCCCAACCACCGGGCCGCCGACCGGTACCCAGGCCACAACGCATTTGGTACCGAGCCGCGAGGCCCGGTCAAAGAAAATAAATAAATAAATAATAATAACCATAGGCTATAATATTATAGGCTGGTAGTGTGGTAGTTGAAACATAGTTTCAAGTTGACATTTATTTATGTTTGTAGTTGAAACAAAAACATAAATACTGTATAGGCTACATACAGTACAACACAAAAGGCTGTTATTTACCCTTTGTCGCCACCTGGTGAGTAAATATATATGTAACTAAAACCATTAAAATTGACAACCGGTCCGCAACTTTTTTTTCCATGTATCTACCGGTCCTTGGCACAAAAAAGGATGGGAACCCCTGCTCTAGTTTAGAGCTGCAATGATTCATCCACTGGTCGATCGACAGAAAATTTATCGATAATCGTTTTGATTATTTTCTGTCTTTATTAAAGGGATAATACGGAAGATTTCAGTTTTGCTCTCTTGGGTGACACCTATTGGCGATGGGTGGTAATTGCAGGTGAGATCCAAACCGTTATTATGTGACATTACTCAGTTTGTTCGGCCATAGTAACCACCTGTAATGCTAGCAGAGACCGTAAAAAAGTAGCTTGTTATCCTACTTCACACAAGAGTTGTCAGGAACCTACAGTAACCTACAGAGTGAGTCTATTGTGTTAGCTCCACCCACCCTGTGAACCTACAGTAACCTACCAGAGTGAGTCTATTGTGTTAGCTCCGCCCACTCTGTGAACCTACAGTAACCTACAGAGTGAGTCTATTGTGTTAGCTCCACCCACCCTGTGAACCTACAGTAACCTATCAGAGTGAGTCTATTGTGTTAGCTCCACCCACCCTGTGAACCTACAGTAACCTACAGAGTGAGTCTATTATTGTGTTAGCTCCGCCCACCCTGTGAACCTACAGTAACCTACAGAGTGAGTTTATTGTGTCAGCTCCGCCCACCCTGTGAACCTACAGTAACCTGCAGAGTGAGTCTATTGTGTTAGCTCCGCCCATCCTGTGAACCTACAGTAACCTGCAGAGTGAGTCTATTGTGTTAGCTCCGCCCACCCTGTGAACCTACAGTAACCTGCAGAGTGAGTCTATTGTGTTAGCTCCGCCCACCCTGTGAACCTACAGTAACCTACAGTGTGAGTCTATTGTGTTAGCTCCGCCCACCCTGTGAACCTACAGTAACCTACAGAGTGAGTCTATTGTGTTAGCTCCGCCCACCCTGTGAACCTACAGTAACCTACAGAGTGAGTCTATTGTGTTAGCTCTGCCCATCCTGGGAACCTACAGTAACCTACCAGAGTGAGTCTATTGTGTTAGCTCCGCCCATCCTGTGAACCTACAGTAACCTACCAGAGTGAGTCTATTGTGTTAGCTCCGCCCATCCTGTGAACCTACAGTAACCTACAGAGTGAGTCTGTTGTGTTAGCTCCGCCCACCCTGTGAACCTACAGTAACCTGCAGAGTGAGTCTATTGTGTTAGCTCCGCCCACCCTGTGAACCTACAGTAACCTGCAGAGTGAAACTATTGTGTTAGCTCCGCCCACCCTGTGAACCTACAGTAACCTGCAGAGTGAGACTATTGTGTTAGCTCCGCCCACCCTGTGAACCTACAGTAACCTGCAGAGTGAGTCTATTGTGTTAGCTCCGCCCACCCTGTGAACCTACAGTAACCTACAGTAACCTACAGAGTGAGTCTATTGTGTTAGCTCCGCCCACCCTGTGAACCTACAGTAACCTACAGTAACCTGCAGAGTGAGTCTATTGTGTTAGCTCCGCCCACCCTGTGAACCTACAGTAACCTACAGTAACCTGCAGAGTGAGTCTATTGTGTTAGCTCCGCCCACCCTGTGAACCTACAGTAACCTATCAGAGTGAGTCTATTGTGTTAGCTCCACCCACCCTGTGTCACCACAGACACCAGGTTCATAAATGCTGCAATACTGAAAATGCAAAGGCTTCTATCAATGGGCCTTAGGCTCAATCACCATTGTGTTAAGTCACTATCAGATAGATAGTGACTTAACACACATTTATTTAGATGAAAATATTACGTATTATCACTTTAAAAAATTGCTTCAAAAAAGGTTGAAATTCTCTGATTACAGCTTCATAATGTGAATATGTTCTGGTTTCTGTACTCCTCTATGACAGTCAACGGAATATCTTGGGAAAGACTGATCGACATTTTATAGACCAAACAACTAATCGATTAATCGAGACAATAATCGACAGATTAATCGATAATGAAAATATTCGTTCCTTGCAGCCCTAGTACACCCGCCTATTTTTGTAGGGCTGGGTACGATACATATCACGATATGATTGCGTCATGATTGCGATATGATACATATTGTGATACTCTACATAAGTTACTGAAAATTTAAAAAGAAATATATATATATATATATATATATATAGATGAAAATACAACTTGCTGTGTACCACCCAGGTAGTGTAATTATATGTACATCACATTATATTGATAACTCTGTGGACAAATTGAGTCAAAACTATTTAATTCAAAATCTTCATTCCACTTTTTTAGAAGGGTATTTGCAATTTTGCACAGCGCACTGTGTTACTCAACACACACTGAAAAAAAAAAAAAAGTACATCTTATTGTGTCACTGAACACACGGCTGTGCAAAAAATGTACACAGCGATATATCGCAATATTTTTCTGAGATAGTGATTGTGAGTATTGTGGGAAAAATATTGCGATATATTGCCGCAACGATTTTATTGCACATCCCTAATTTTTTGTATGCTTCAACTTTTGTGTGCGCGTGTGCGCGTGTGTGTGCACGTGTGTGTGATTGATAAAAAGCCATTTGTATGCGTGAGGCCTCTCCTCACCGCCATCAGAGGTATCACATTACCTCGCTCCTACAAATGCCATCATCGTCTCCTACTCCATTAACTGGGTCATTTGGATCTCTGCTCCAACACACACACACACGCACACGCACACGCACACACACACACACACACACACACACACACACACACACACACACACACACACACAGCCAGCTACACATACAAGTGGGTGTTAATATGTTGACATTTCAACCAGTGCATTTCAGTATGGAGTTATTTAGGCTTAGGAGCGCTCCATCCAGACAAGAGGAGGCTGGCACGCACACACACACACACACCAACACACACACGCGCGCCCACACACACGCGCGCGCCCACACACACACGCACACACGCGCGCGCGCGCACACACACACACACACACACACACACACACACACACACTTGACATTATTCAAATACTCTGCTATATTTAGTGATTAAATGTCAAAACCCAGCCAGCCGCAAAGATTAAATGCGCCATGATTTCTTTAAGCAGCTCCTCTCTCAGGTACACTGTTCACAAGGCATGGGGCCATTTCCCATTTTACCAGTTCGGTTCGGTGTACGAGCCCAAACCGGTTTGATCACGTGCGAACTGATTTATTTTATTTATTTATTTATAATAAAAAAATTGTGCCAATCCATTCTGATTGCACTATTTTTCGTATTAGCCTCTTCTCAAGTTGCACTAGTAGCTAAAAGTCTTATTTTGTTTATTATGTTGATGTTTGAAGAAAGGTTAAGCTGAATAGTTATGAGAAATAAAAACAGTGTGTTGTTACAGTTAAATGGTTCTGCTTATTTTTATTCAGTGCTAGTGCTGGTTGGCAAACCAGCTTACAGGTGCATTATCGCCACCAACTGCAGTCGCATTACAGTCATTTATGGGCTACACAAACAACAAATTAATAATAATAAAAAATTTAAAATTCGATATACCGGTTTGATACAGTTTTTTGGGGGAATATCGAACCGGTTTCAAAATGTTCAAATCGACCCATGCCTACTGTTCACTGCATCTTTCTTTAAAGCGATTTGATGACGTTAGAAAAGGCAGTGCGTGCCCCATAGAGTAGTTGTTCCCAAACTGATTGGAGAAAATGAAAAAATGTAAGAATAAATCACGGAAATAAATGAAACGTTAAAATAATCCGAATCAGGAGGCACTGATTGCAACTCTTTCACTCCATTTCTTATTTTGTAATGTTATATTCTTCAAAAAGTGGGTTATCATTTATTCATTGCATCATTATGCTATGGTTGTCTTCTTCTGCAGTTTTCTAAGCAAAATGTTGTAGTAATTAAAGGGTGTACCGGTACTTGGATTCAGAAATCAGGGGAAAGTGAGTACTGAAGCCAAAACCGTTTCAGAACCACTGTCCATACAGTACAATATAATATAATATAATATAATATAATATAATATAATATAATATATATATATATAGTATAATATATATACCATACAGTACAGTATGGTTTCCCCCAAATGCTCCACAAAATATTGTTGAGCAATAAACGCTGAACACGAGTGGGCCGGGCGGCTTGTTTCATGGTGTTCAGCACAAAATGATCTTCTCCTGACTTTCACGTCTGCTTCTGCTCCTCGTCCACTAATCAGGAGGTCGCCGGTTCGATCCCCAGCTCCTCCAGTCCGCATGTCCAAGTGTCCAGTGGACACTCCAGTGTCCAGTCCAAATAAACTGCCTGTCCTCCCACTAGGGGGTAGTGTCCCTTATGTCCCTTGACACTATACTACACATGGTAGCTCACTTTGAAGCCTGTCTTATCTTATCTTATCTTGCCTTAGCTTTATACATACATTTTTATCTTTTTATCTTTTATCCTTTTACAGTCAGTGGTTTTAATGGTTTTTAAGGAACTATGGTTTTATGATGGTATTGCTTTTATGTGATGAAATGAAATGAAATGCGGTTTTGCGACAGTGCAATACTTTGTTAGGTAGGGTTATTAACCCGTAGCCCAGGCTGCCATCATGTCTGACTATGTTGTCCTTATTTGTCTACGTGCTGTTTGTCATCAGCTGTGCTGCGTTTATATAATATGTACTGTCTGTCACGTTTGTCACGCTCTATTGCTGCTGCACAAATGCCTAAAACAAATTTCCCTATGGGACAATAAAGTTAAACTCAACTCAGTGTCCAAGCTAGAAACGCGCTATATAAATGCACTCCCATTCATTTACCATTCAATGTACTCGTGATATCTCCTTACTAATTGACCACAATGAAGTCTGTCATCGTGGGCTTGTGTTGCACCACACAGCAGAGTCCTGCGCGGGTCTGATTTTCAAGACCCGGTTCCGCCTGGCCCCGCAACGTGCAGTACCGACCCCGCTCCGCGAACCCGCACATATGATCAATCAGTACCGCAACCCACCCCGCCCCGCAGACATGAGACCCGCCCCCCGACCCGGAACCGCATATATATAATAACCGTTAATCTGCAGTGCAAACATTTTGTAGTGAACCAAACGAAACTGCCACCGTTTCACACGAGAGGCGAACAGCAGTCTTTCTGGCCGAGACTCGTCAGCTGATGTACGTTAATTAGCTTTTAGCAGCTGCTAGCTCACTAACCAGCTGGATAGCTCTGCTATCAGACACACAGACAGTTACAGCAAGCAAAGTGACTTACCAGCTATTTCCAATATGTCCGGTATAATCCATACTGCCTTTATGATTGCTGTTGGAGGAACGTAAATCCACGTTGGGATGAGACCTCTCCACTTTCACGCTATCCATCCATGACATGTTCTTGCCTTTTGCTATGAAAACAGCCAGTGTGTATGTTTGACTGGAAGCTAACGTTAGCCTACTATATTATCTGTCCGACTCGTATTGTCTCCAATCAATCACCTTGACCGCAGCTGAGTTTTGAATGTTTTGTGCAGTCCATATAGCGTCACACAATGCACGGTATGCGCATACTTGAAACGATGCCGGTTATGTAAACAAAGCGAAAACGTGCGTCAGAAACTTTTCTCCTCTTCGAGTCAGACCAGCTGCCAGACACCCCCCCTGCCAGACACACCCCCTGCCAGACACACACCCCCTGCCAGACACCCCCCCCCCTGCCAGACACCCCCCCTGCCAGACACACACCCCCTGCCAGACACCCCCCCTGCCAGACACCCCCCCCCCCCCCTGCCAGACACACACCCCCTGCCAGACACCCCCCCTGCCAGACACCCCCCCTGCCAGACACCCCCCCCCTGCCAGACACCCCCCCTGCCAGACACCCCCCCTGCCAGACACACACCCCCTGCCAGACACCCCCCCTGCCAGACACCCCCCCCCCCCCCTGCCAGACACACACCCCCTGCCAGACACCCCCCCTGCCAGACACGCCCCCTGCCAGACACGCCCCCTGCCAGACACCCCCCCCCCCCCCTGCCAGACACACCCCCCCTGCCAGACACACACCCCCTGCCAGACACCCCCCCTGCCAGACACACCTCCCCTGCCAGACACACCTCCCCTGCCAGACACCCCCCCTGCCAGACACACCTCCCCTGCCAGACACGCCCCCCCTGCCAGACACCCCCCCTGCCAGACACACCTCCCCTGCCAGACACACCCCCTGCCTCCATCTGAGTGCAACAGAAAAACATACATGGCTCATAGTTGTCGTTGTTCCACCCGCCGCCCGACCCACCAATTTACAGAAGTGTATTTTTTATCCGCCCCCCCGTGTTTTTTTGCGGGTACCCGGCGGGGCCCCGCGGAACCCCGACCCGGTGCAGGACTCTGCCACACAGTGCTGTGTGATAACCGCTCATTAATGTCAGCATAAGTGAGGTTTTAAGACGCACTATCAAGCTCATAGCCAGTAGGAGGTGCTGATGAGTGAGATGTCTGATGATTGCGTCACTTAGCAGATGTGTGTAATTACTGTAGTTACTGATAATGCAGAGCGCATCTCGCTGCTGGATGCTTGATGAAGCATCTGTCTGTCAGCGTTTGAGTCCATGCATACGGACTTGCATAATTCATATCTGTGTGTGTGTGTGTGTGTGTGTGTGTGTGTGTGTGTGTGTGTGTGTGTGTGTGTGTGTGTGTGTGTGCGTGCGTGTGTGTGTGTGTGTGTGTGTGTGTGTTCAGATTGATTGCGGTAATCAGAGCCTGCTGTGAAGCCATAGCAGCAGAATACCTGATGTGCGTCTATAGAGAGGCAAAGTGACCGCCTACTTCCTGCTTCAGCACTGTACCAGAGATTTGCATCCGTCATTTATTTTCCCATAGACATTTTGTAAAATGCTTATAAAAATAGTTTCACTTGTTCAAACCAAACGGTTCAGATACATTTAGAAACAGGAGAGACCGCATAACATTTCACTGGGACCAAAACGTAAAGAAATTGCGGATTTAAAGAAAATGTTTTTTCGATGTAGTTTTTTTTAGGTTTGGTCCGAGTGAAATGTTCTATGGTCTCTCCCGATTCTAAATATAGCTGAACCGTTTGGTTTGACGAAGTAAAACTATTTTTATAAGCATTTTACCAAATGTGACACCAGCTGGTCTTTTGACCCTCAATTAGGCCGAGGGCATTTTTCTGATTTTTACAGATTCTGAAATGGCAGACTGTAAGCTTTCAAATGATGTCTCACACATTGTAATCTGAAAAAAAATGAAGGAGATATGCTTATTTGATTGTTCACACTCTGAAAAGCAGGAACTGAGAAAAAAGCCCTCAAAGTTTGAGAAGTTTTTCACACCTGGACAGCCAGCCAAGGGGGGAGTGAACAATGCCTCCTCATTTAAATTAACCACTCCCCACAGCTGATCACTGTCACTCTGACACACTGGGACACTGGCCACAAGTAAGACAATGATAGAATGTAATAGCATCTGAAAGCAAAAATCTTATCAAATGGGGTACGCACGGTCTAATTTGGAGGTATCCATGCTTTTATCACTTCTCATCTGGATTATTGTAATTATTATTACATGTGTGCCTATTATGTTCTTTTTGGGCTCCTTGTGCAGAGAAAATTCCCTGAGGGGCAATAAAGGTTTCATTTATATAATAATAATAATAGGATATAATATGAATAAAGATTTGATAAGAGACAGGAGCTGCTGAACAAAAATAAAACACACACACACACACACACACACACACACACACACACACACACACACACACACACACACACACACACACACACAATAATCTATGGTTTATGTCCCGCCAAAGAACTTATTGATAAGAAGCGCTGGAGAGGCTCAATCGCACACAAGAAACCCGCCATTTTGGAGACACCCATGACGATGACACCACGCAAAAGGGGACGATTTTCGGGCCAAAATGGCGGCAGCGCTGCGCTAAACCTCACTTCTTTCTTTGCTTCTTTGTGTACTCTTCGAAAACATTTATATTATACAGTCTATGGCTAAAACACACATCTATCCATAACTATATGTTCGCACAGTCCTAAAACAGAAACAAAACGTAACGTTAGGGCTTTCCATGACTTTTCCATAAGTTCTTAACCTGTATTTTATGCACACCTGGGGTAGCTAACGTTACAGCAAGCTAACGTAGCTAGCTAGCTTCACGTTACCTTGCATGTAACGTTAGAGGTTGCTTTTGGAGACACAAACCCTGGACGTTTCATTTTGAGTAATGCATGAGGTTCTCTATGGTTTACGCAAGCTCTGGGAGTATGAAGTGCTTTAAATGCGGGGATTTTGGTCACAACAAGCTTGTGGACCGCTGCTGAACTACTAGCTAGGTAGGCCACAACCAGCTAGCCAACAGCTAACATTAA
>NC_139645.1:27592418-27597418 GCF_964638095.1 Poromitra crassiceps
TGTTCTGTCATTATCCCATCAAACGCCGTGTTCTGTTCTGTCATTATCCCATCAAACACCATGTTCTGTTCTGTCATTATCCCATCAAACACCATGTTCTGTTCTGTCATTATCCCATCAAACACTGTGTTCTGTTCTGTCATTATCCCATCAAACACCGTGTTCTGTTCTGTCATTATCCCATCAAACACCATGTTCTGTTCTGTCATTATCCCATCAAACACCATGTTCAGTCATTATCCCATCAAACACCATGTTCTGTTCTGTCATTATCCCATCAAACACCATGTTCAGTCATTATCCCATCAAACACCATGTTCTGTTCTGTCATTATCCCATCAAACACCATGTTCAGTCATTATCCCATCAAACACCATGTTCTGTTCTGTCATTATCCCATCAAACACCATGTTCTGTTCTGTCATTATCCCATCAAACGCCGTGTTCTGTTCTGTCATTATCCCATCAAACACCATGTTCTGTTCTGTCATTATCCCATCAAACACCATGTTCTGTTCTGTCATTATCCCATCAAACACCATGTTCTGTTCTGTCATTATCCCATCAAACACCATGTTCTGTTCTGTCATTATCCCATCAAACACCATGTTCTGTTCTGTCATTATCCCATCAAACACTGTGTTCTGTTCTGTCATTATCCCATCAAACACCATGTTCTGTTCTGTCATTATCCCATCAAACACCATGTTCTGTTCTGTCATTATCCCATCAAACACCATGTTCTGTTCTGTCATTATCCCATCAAACACCGTGTTCTGTTCTGTCATTATCCCTTCAAACACCATGTTCTGTTCTGTCATTATCCCATCAAACACTGTGTTCTGTTCTGTCATTATCCCATCAAACACCATGTTCTGTTCTGTCATTATCCCATCAAACACTGTGTTCTGTTCTGTCATTATCCCATCAAACACCATGTTCTGTTCTGTCATTATCCCATCAAACACCATGTTCTGTTCTGTCATTATCCCATCAAACACCGTGTTCTGTTCTGTCATTATCCCATCAAACACCATGTTCTGTTCTGTCATTATCCCATCAAACACCATGTTCTGTTCTGTCATTATCCCATCAAACACTGTGTTCTGTTCTGTCATTATCCCATCAAACACCGTGTTCTGTTCTGTCATTATCCCATCAAACACCATGTTCTGTTCTGTCATTATCCCATCAAACACCATGTTCTGTTCTGTCATTATCCCATCAAACACCATGTTCTGTTCTGTCATTATCCCATCAAACACTGTGTTCTGTTCTGTCATTATCCCATCAAACACCATGTTCTGTTCTGTCATTATCCCATCAAACACTGTGTTCTGTTCTGTCATTATCCCATCAAACACCATGTTCTGTTCTGTCATTATCCCATCAAACACCATGTTCTGTTCTGTCATTATCCCATCAAACACCATGTTCTGTTCTGTCATTATCCCATCAAACACCGTGTTCTGTTCTGTCATTATCCCTTCAAACACCATGTTCTGTTCTGTCATTATCCCATCAAACACTGTGTTCTGTTCTGTCATTATCCCTTCAAACACCATGTTCTGTTCTGTCATTATCCCATCAAACACTGTGTTCTGTTCTGTCATTATCCCTTCAAACACCATGTTCTGTTCTGTCATTATCCCATCAAACACCATGTTCTGTTCTGTCATTATCCCATCAAACACCGTGTTCTGTTCTGTCATTATCCCATCAAACACTGTGTTCTGTTCTGTCATTATCCCATCAAACACCATGTTCTGTTCTGTCATTATCCCATCAAACACCATGTTCTGTTCTGTCATTATCCCATCAAACACCATGTTCTGTTCTGTCATTATCCCATCAAACACCATGTTATGTTCTGTCATTATCCCATCAAACACCATGTTCTGTTCTGTCATTATCCCATCAAACACCATGTTCTGTTCTGTCATTATCCCATCAAACTAGGGCTGCACGATATATCGTTTACACATCGACATTGCGATGTGCGCATGCGCGATAGTCACATCGCAGGACGTGCGATGTCAAAAGCAAATTAACTCGTCATGTTGCTTGATAAACTCTCACTTTAGGGGTAGCCTACTGAGTGAAATGCAGGCTCTCTCAAAGGAGAGAGACGCCCCGCTACTGTACTCACTCATTTAGTGCTTAGCTTCAACACAACAAACATGCACAGAGACCTAAATTGAATTATCTTTTGCTTATGTTGCGTTGCTGACAGTAGCCCGTCTGTAAACGATGTGGTTGCGGAGGCGGACTTGTCCACAGTTTGCAGCGCACTCGCATACAGCAGGCTGGCTGCTGTAACTCAACATGTCCGTGGAGTGGAGATATTTACTCTTGAAACACCAAAAAGCAAGACCGCAACTTATGACACGAAGGCTGATTACTGAGAAGTTGTCCGTGTTATCACTGTGGCTGTCGCTCCCCTTCAAGTCTCTGATGTTGCATCACATGATAGCAGTAACGTTACGGTAGAGTTAATCATACATAGCGACTTATTTACACAAAACATGTCAGTGAAAATAAAAAGAGAAGAGACATATCTGGGCAATTAAATGTATATTTATTACTTTCCACGAATGAATTGTTTGTCACCGGTCGGCTGCATGTGAATCCTGGTCTCTCTGTACTGCCAGCCTTGCGCTCAAAAACCGGAACTCCGCAGATGCGGAGTGTACCACTTGGTCGTTTCTGGAGGGGGTTTCCGGGGGGTCAGACCAAGTGTGTAAAGTGGCAGGGGTGTTTCATTGTTGATTTATTGAAACGTTAGAAGAACGAAAGAAGTTGAAAGCAGTGATTATAATCAATGAAATCAAATGTTTTTCTGCAAATAGCATAATTGGGAGGTAGATTCTGGCACTCAATATTAGGGGTGGGCAATATATCAATTGTATATCAATATTGTGATATGAGACTATATGGTCTTAGATGTTGGATATGGTAATATGGTGATACAGCATACATGTTGTCTTTCCCTGGTTTTAAAGGCTGCATTACACTAAGTGAAGTGTAGGCTAGTGACATTTTAAAGTAGAATGTCATAACTTACTCACTTTTTCATGTATGTAGCCTAAGTCATGGAAATCCATTGGTCAAAATGTGTATGCACCCTGATAGATGACGCTCTGAGGCCTACAGTATAGGCGACAGCCCAGTGGTTGAGAAACATTAAAATACCTAATTTCCCCTCCAAAATCAGATGGACTCCTCTACAAAATCATCCCAATCATTCTAGAAGTATTCTTTTCTTTAAAATAGAGCTATTCTGGTAATCTGGTGAAAATCTGTATTTTTTTCATATCGCAATATATATCGCAGGGGCAGGGAATATCGCAATGTCAGTTTTTTCCAATATCGTGCAGCCCTACATCAAACACTGTGTTCTGTTCTGTCATTATCCCATCAAACACTGTGTTCTGTTCTGTCATTATCCCATCAAACACTGTGTTCTGTTCTGTCATTATCCCATCAAACACTGTGTTCTGTTCTGTCATTATCCCATCAAACACCATGTTCTGTTCTGTCATTATCCCATCAAACACCATGTTCTGTTCTGTCATTATCCCATCAAACACCATGTTCTGTTCTGTCATTATCCCATCAAACACCGTGTTATGTTCTGTCATTATCCCATCAAACACCATGTTCTGTTCTGTCATTATAGAAGAGAGAGGTAGGGCGTGCACATCCGCTTGTAGGGCTCAG
This sequence comes from Poromitra crassiceps, assembly GCF_964638095.1. Taxonomy (NCBI): domain Eukaryota; kingdom Metazoa; phylum Chordata; class Actinopteri; order Beryciformes; family Melamphaidae; genus Poromitra; species Poromitra crassiceps. The sequence continues at coordinate 27,596,139 of NC_139645.1, forward strand.
GTGCAGGACAAAAAGCAAATAACATAGAAAATAAATAGAGTCCGCACACTGTATTGAAGTCAGCTCCCAGGTCAGTTTATTTAACGTTTCGACTACAAAGTCTTCATCAGAAAAAGAGTAGTCGAAACGTTAAATAAACTGACCTGGGAGCTGACTTCAATACAGTGTGCGGACTCTATTTATTTTCCCTGTTCTGTCATTATCCCATCAAACACCATGTTCTGTTCTGTCATTATCCCATCAAACACCATGTTCTGTTCTGTCATTATCCCATCAAACACCATGTTCTGTTCTGTCATTATCCCATCAAACACTGTGTTCTGTTCTGTCATTATCCCATCAAACACCATGTTCTGTTCTGTCATTATCCCATCAAACACTGTGTTCTGTTCTGTCATTATCCCATCAAACACCATGTTCTGTTCTGTCATTATCCCATCAAACACCATGTTCTGTTCTGTCATTATCCCATCAAACACCATGTTCTGTTCTGTCATTATCCCATCAAACACCATGTTCTGTTCTGTCATTATCCCATCAAACACTGTGTTCTGTTCTGTCATTATCCCATCAAACACCATGTTCTGTTCTGTCATTATCCCATCAAACACCATGTTCTGTTCTGTCATTATCCCATCAAACACCATGTTCTGTTCTGTCATTATCCCATCAAACACTGTGTTCTGTTCTGTCATTATCCCATCAAACACCATGTTCTGTTCTGTCATTATCCCATCAAACACTGTGTTCTGTTCTGTCATTATCCCATCAAACACCATGTTCTGTTCTGTCATTATCCCATCAAACACCATGTTCTGTTCTGTCATTATCCCATCAAACACCATGTTCTGTTCTGTCATTATCCCATCAAACACTGTGTTCTGTTCTGTCATTATCCCATCAAACACTGTGTTCTGTTCTGTCATTATCCCATCAAACACCATGTTCTGTTCTGTCATTATCCCATCAAACACTGTGTTCTGTTCTGTCATTATCCCATCAAACACCATGTTCTGTTCTGTCATTATCCCATCAAACACCATGTTCTGTTCTGTCATTATCCCATCAAACACCATGTTCTGTTCTGTCATTATCCCATCAAACACTGTGTTCTGTTCTGTCATTATCCCATCAAACACCATGTTCTGTTCTGTCATTATCCCATCAAACACTGTGTTCTGTTCTGTCATTATCCCATCAAACACCATGTTCTGTTCTGTCATTATCCCATCAACCACCATGTTCTGTTCTGTCATTATCCCATCAAACACCATGTTCTG
>NC_139645.1:27599918-27602418 GCF_964638095.1 Poromitra crassiceps
AGAAAACTATGACAGAAAATGTTCGTCGATTACCTATTTTCACCGATCTGATGGAAATCTATTGACATTTTCATCAACAAATACAAACTAAAATGTCCGCGAGGGATGAGTTGGAAGGGTTCCAATCAGGAGGAGGAGAAGAAGTTAAACAGTTAAATCGGTGTTGCACGTTCTAACCTCACACCATTCCATAATAACAGATCAATACATCTTTCCACTGAGTTTGGAAATTCTAAAGAAACAGTAGTTACTGTTTTCTTTGACTAAGATGAGACTACTGAGAATACTGGTTGACTAAGGTCGACTAAATATAAAAACTAACAAGGACATTTGTCACAGGACTGAGAACACAGCTGACAAAGTGACCAGTAGTGTGCCATGGTGACAAAGTGACCAGTAGTGTGCCATGGTGCTGTGTTGCAGTGGGTTCCTGTTCTGTGGGACTTCCAGAGGAGTTACACGGCTTGGGGCTTTGTGTCAGCCGGGCTTCCCCTGGCCCTGCACCTGGGGGACTACAACCTGGACGGCTTCCCCGATGCCCTGGTGGTCCTGCGCAACACCAGCAGCAGGTAGGACCACACACACACACACACATTAGACCAGTGATACTCAACTTGCGGCCCGCGGACCACATGCGGCCCGCGGGCGCCCCCTGTGTGGCCCGCGATGGAATTGCAAAAAAATAAATAAAAGAAAATTACAGTGCACCTGAACGCAACTTGCAAGATACCCGCTGAATAAGTGTCCAAATGTTCATGTCATTCTGGCCAATACTCACACTTCTGTTATAGCATTTCAGTCTGGAATATGGAATATCTTTCAATAATCTATGATTTAGCTGCTAAATTGTCAAATACTGCCGTCTGCTCGCTACCCAGGCACTTACGGTATGTATGTACTTAACCTAACTAACTTAACCTAACTAACTATCCGGTGTGCACAGCATTGTCAGACTAAACTCCGGCTGACGCCCCAAAAACCTACAATCCGCTACAGAAAAATGTATATTGTTTGTTTATTAACTGGCCCCTGGCCTCCTATCATTTCACAAAAGTGGCCCCCCGGGCAAAAGCAAGTTGAGTATCCCAGCATTAGACTCTCGCCTCCCATTGGATAAAATTTCAAAACGCGAACATTTTCACTGGTGTTGATTTTGACTTTAACGACCCCAGCACCTAACAGCAGGACCGTTATACACAGCGCTGCCTGAAGAGGGCCCCGAAAAGAATCAAAGACTCAACCCACCCACTCAACAACATGTTCTCCCTGCTACCATCATCAGGGAGGAGATACAGAACCCCAAAAAACTCTGACAAGCAGGCTGAGGAACAGCTTCATCCCCCAAGCCCACCATACTCCTAAATAATACATAAAACCACCCAATAATGACTCTCAAACCCCCGGGCAATATGCAACATTCTATTTATGGGCAACAGCAATATACATGCACAGACAACAGATTTGTCATATTGATGAGGATGTTCTGATGTTGCATTACAAGCATGACCGACGTTTACTGACGATGACTATGATGATGATGATGATGATGAGGACGATATGTAAACAGAACACAACACAGCTCAAGAAGTTCACACGTGTGCACTTGTACATCGAGTGACAATAAACATCTTGTACTGCATTTTAGTAGTCATCGACGACTTATCCCAAAAGCTAGTCGACTAGTCACGGGAGATATATATACGGTATATTTTTCAATAAAAATTAGCAATTCTCGTCAAAAAGCTCTCAAAGAAACAGTCATGGCTTAACTAATGTAAGCGGGACCAACCTTGTGCAGTATGTGAATTAGCAGAGTCCTGATTGGCTCTGAGAGGCTGTTGACAAAATGAGACGCTAAACTCCAGGAACTCTAAATAGCTTCAATTCAGCTTATCTCACATGGCACCGTGTGGAAAACAAATCCATGTTGAATGTATTTATTTATTTGTTTATTTATATAGTTTATTCCTAACGGCACAGGTGAACAATTAGTCGTCTGATGCACAGTGTTGACTCGTGGTTTTGATCGTCGACTAGGTGTACTCTAACTGGTGTACTCTAACTGGTGTACTCTAACTGGTGTACTCTAACTGGTGTACTCTAACTGGTGTACTCTAACTGGTGTACTTACTAGGGCTGTGAATCTTCACTGGCCTCACGATTCGGATTCGATTACGATTCAGAGGGCTACGATTCGATTCGATTGCGATTATCGATGCAATCTTAAATCGATGCATCACTTTTTTCCGCAATACATGATTTATTTTTTCTCACTTTCTTTTTTCTCACTGTGTGGCTACTTTTAAAATAAAAGTGCATTTAGAATTGCATTGTATTATGATCCATAATTAAAATAAACAACTGCATGTACTGCCATTATATTTTATTTGATTATAAAAAATAAAAAAAGAATAAAAAAATGTAATAATCGATTTTTGACATTTGTGAATCGATGCAGAATGGTGCACGTCCGCATCGCGATGCATCTTATAATCGATTA
>NC_139645.1:27605726-27620726 GCF_964638095.1 Poromitra crassiceps
TATCCAAATCTGCTAAAGCGAACATTTAAAAAAATCCTTCTAAACATCACAGATATTTGAACAAAAACATCAAAATTATAGCAACTGTTATATTCAAATTGCTGTATTTTTTGTATTGTTTTGTACACTTTTGTCAGAAGACTTTTACGTAACAACATACCGGTACTCAGAATTTCATGCATATTGCAATAGCCATCCAACTATAAAATTGGGACGTTTCGGACCTTCTCCGGTCCTTCTTCCATCTTTCTCTGCAACGGGTTGGTCAATCAGTCTGAAACTGCACACGGGCATTGAGCATTGAGCATTGAGTATTGAGCATTGAGCATTGGCAGGAAGTGACTACGCCGATTCTTCCATTGTCCCAAACGTCAGCTGTTTATGAGCATTTTTGCATTTTGTCCAGTCTGCAGAGTTGTGGCACGGCTCCAGTCTGCAGAGTTGTGGCACGGCTCCAGTCTGCAGAGTTGTGGCACGGCTCCAGTCTGCAGAGTTGTGGCACGGCTCCAGTCTGCAGAGTTGTGGCACGGCTCCAGTCTGCAGAGTTGTGGCACGGCTCCAGTCTGCAGAGTTGTGGCACGGCTCCAGTCTGCAGAGTTGTGGCACGGCTCCAGTCTGCAGAGTTGTGGCACGGCTCCAGTCTGCAGAGTTGTGGCACGGCTCCAGTCTGCAGAGTTGTGGCACGGCTCCAGTCTGCAGAGTTGTGGCACGGCTCCAGTCTGCAGAGTTGTGGCACGGCTCCAGTCTGCAGAGTTGTGGCACGGCTCCAGTCTGCAGAGTTGTGGCACGGCTCCAGTCTGCAGAGTTGTGGCACGGCTCCAGTCTGCAGAGTTGTGGCACGGCTCCAGTCTGCAGAGTTGTGGCACGGCTCCAGTCTGCAGAGTTGTGGCACGGCTCCAGTCTGCAGAGTTGTGGCACGGCTCCAGTCTGCAGAGTTGTGGCACGGCTCCAGTCTGCAGAGTTGTGGCACGGCTCCAGTCTGCAGAGTTGTGGCACGGCTCCAGTCTGCAGAGTTGTGGCACGGCTCCAGTCTGCAGAGTTGTGGCACGGCTCCAGTCTGCAGAGTTGTGGCACGGCTCCAGTCTGCAGAGTTGTGGCACGGCTCCAGTCTGCAGAGTTGTGGCACGGCTCCAGTCTGCAGAGTTGTGGCACGGCTCCAGTCTGCAGAGTTGTGGCACGGCTCCAGTCTGCAGAGTTGTGGCACGGCTCCAGTCTGCAGAGTTGTGGCACGGCTCCAGTCTGCAGAGTTGTGGCACGGCTCCAGTCTGCAGAGTTGTGGCACGGCTCCAGTCTGCAGAGTTGTGGCACGGCTCCAGTCTGCAGAGTTGTGGCACGGCTCCAGTCTGCAGAGTTGTGGCACGGCTCCAGTCTGCAGAGTTGTGGCACGGCTATGGACTAGTTATTAGTACATTTCATTCAAGCTTGTCTCATTTGTTTCAACCCCCTTTTCCCAGCCTCTTTTAAGGACTGAATAATTTAATGTAATTTATAATTTATAACTTAATATAGTATTTTTTTTTCCAATATTGTGCAGCCCTATAATACTGCCAGAAAATGATTTCCACTGGCAAGATGGGGAATATTATCCTCTCATGTTCGCACATGTGGACCTCGGATGAAGGGAGGTATTTCCCATATTTACAGACGTCAGCATCAAAATTAAGACATGCCCAAATATATGTCTTAGTTTTCTTCAGTGTGTGCGCGTGTGTGTGTGTGTGTGTGTGTGTGCGTGTGTGTGTGTGTGTGTGTGTCAGTGTCAGTGTCAGTGTCAGTGTATCCGTGTGTGTGTGTGTGTGTGTGTGTGTGTGCGTGTGTGTGTGTGTGTGTGTGTGTGTGTGTGTGTGTGTGTGTGTGTGTGTGTGTGAGAGAGAGAGAGAGAGAGAGAGAGTGTCCATGTGTGTGCCTCCAACCCGAAATCTGGACTTATCATTTAGATAAACAAAGCTAAATCTCTGGCTCTCTGACAGCCACACCTCTAGAATCCTCTCTCTCCTGTTGACATCAGTATTTGCCTCCTACTGTCTGTCAGAAGTCTGCACACAGCAGATCTTTCTTTATTTTTACTATTACTATTATTACTGTTTAGAGCTGTCCCCAACCACCATTTTTGGGCTTCAAAGCTTCAGTGACAAGTATTTGAAATGATAGTCAAAGCGTTGTCGAGGCGAGGACAGAATACGGACTTCAAGGCTACATTATTATTATTAGGGGTCCAAGCACGAAGTGCGTGGATCCCTATTGTATCTGTTCTAATTATTTTATTTATTTATTTTTTTATTCTTCTTCTCCGGTAAAACTGTATGTACAGTAGAGCTGGGCTCGGGCTGAATTTTCCTTACCGAACCCGACCGAGCCCGTCACATTATTAGCCGAGCCCGGCCCGGCCCGACAGGTGTCAATTGATAATCTGTCCGAGCCCGGCCCGAACCCCCTCCCTGATTTTTTTTCCCCCCTCGGAGCGCATAATTCAATGAGTCTGTCCAGCCTATAAACAGCCCTATATAATCCCAAACCAAAATCACTCCTTGTAATTCAAAGCAGTCAATGATTAATACGTAATGTACAAAGCAAAGCACCAAACAGCCTAATTTGTGCGTGCCGTGCACTGCCCACACAGTCCCACATCGCTGAAAGAAGTACTGCACGGTGTCGGCGACACCAGCGCTGAGCCGACACGCAGCTGACTCCGGGCAGAGCAGCAGAGTGCATGTCTGGGCGTGTTTCATTCGATGCCTTCAGGTGCTTTCATTAACGTAGTAAATTAGCTCAGGAGCTGATGATAGATATATTTGAAGGCAAAAACAAGTGACTGATTACGTGACCGAGCCCGGCCGAGCCCGAACGCGACTTCAATGTTTCTGTCCTAAGTCGGGCCGGGTTCGGGTTCCGAGTCCGACGGGCCGGGTAGCCCTGCTCTAATGTACAGCAGAAACTGTAATGCTCAGCGTAGCCAGACTGGGCACATAGATTGTAAATGTGCCTCACTACTCAGAAACAAAAAATGACCCATATCGGCCAGATGGTGGCGCTATAACAGACCATTTCGCGTTATGGTCCATATCTTCTGAACCGTGTGTCCTATACTAAAAATTTCACTTCTCCTGGATTCCTTGGATCAATACGCAGCTATCCATATAGGCCCCGCCCATTTGCGTGTGCCTAGATTTTCCGCCATTTTGAATTTTATCAAAAACCTACTTTTGCGAACTCCTCCTAGACCGTTTGGCCAAATCACACGGAAATTCTTCTGGGACATCTATGGACTAACCCGACCTAAAGTTATTAAAGGATTTTGGAGACGTGAAACCGTTTTGAAATTATAAATGTCTAAACTTTTGTGTATTTACTTTTGTTCTTTTCCTGCCCTTAAAGTGTGTGGATCTCAGAAACCATACGCCCCACATCACCCAAACTTTCCACACAGGTTCACGACATCACCCACTACTCAGAGTAAAAAAATGACAACAATCCACCAGATGGTGGCGCTATAACAGCCAATTTCACGTTTGTCGGTCCATAACTTCTGAACTGCGAGCTGTAGAATCAAAATTCCACATCTACTGGTTTCCCTGGAGCATCATGCATCTAACCTACTAGGCCACGCCCATTTCTGTGTGGTAGATTTTCCGCCATTTTGAATTTGATCAAAAACCTACTTTTGCGAGCTCCTCCTAGACCGTTTGGCCAAATCACACAAAACTTTTTCTGGGTCATCTATGGACTACCCCGACCTAAGGTTATTAAAGGATTTTGGATACGTGAAACCATTTTGAAATGATAAATCTCGAAACTTTTAATGAAACACACGAAAACACTAAATTGCCCACAACTCATTAACCGGTCAATTACAACTACTGCTGCTACTACTGCTACCACTCCCACTACTACCAACACTACTACTACTACTATTACTACTTCTGCTTCTATTACTACTACTACTACTACTACTACTACTGGAAGTTGGAATGTAGCATTTTGGGTGGGGTTAATGTGTTTTGGGGTTCTGCATCTGCTGTAGCATAATACATAGTTGGTTTAGATGTCACACAGTAATGCCCGATCCACAAAGACTTGACACCCACGTTTGAATAAAAACAAGTTTATGCCATAATAAGGTTACATCCGTGCCTTGTCATTGCTGTGGAAGGATGGTGTAGGGGTAGAGTAGCAGACACCAAAGCTGGAGGTCCTGGGTTCAAACCACGGCCAGGTAACTGTTTTATTTTTTGAAAATGTAGAATAAAGGTTAATCTGGATATAATTATGTATAACGTTGCTGAATACACACTGTGTACATAGCAGAATAACTGAATATGCCTATTCATGGTAACGTCATATTTCGACGTCATCTTGACATTCCTGTGTATATGTCTAAATGATCCCCAAATCCCCGGCTGTGATTTGGCCTAGTCCTGGACGTCACTGAAAGATGATATCAGAACATCATCATGATGTAATTGTGTTTGCTGGGAGCCTTCTTTCAGATGAGAGAGGAAAAACATTCCAATACATTATTGTGTCTTCACATGTGAAAGGTCCAAAAAGAGAATTCAATCTGAATTATCCTTGTCACTCATGTGCTCATTGTAACAGCACAACCCACACCAATTAGTTCAAACACCTCCATTCAGGGCAGACTTTTAATGTAAAGTGGTGCATTATGTGTGTGTAATACAAAAATGGCCTTAATGGTAAATGGACTGCATGACAAGCTGCCATGCAGGGTGCTGGCTATAGTCACCAAAAGCAATTTCAGGGATAAAACCCATCAACCTTCTGTAGTGGACGCCACTACGCCCTATGGTTTGATGTGTGTGTGGGAAAGACACAATGACAACTGAAAATTCTGATTTCAGAACACAAAAGCTCCATCATGAGACAAGAACTAACCTCTCCTGTTGCAAAACACGTTCTTGAACACAGCCACGCAATCTCCAGCTAACATTTCCAAGATATTGAAAAAGTTCATGAAACACCGCAAAATAAGGAGGCAACATGTGGGGTTTTAATTACTATTACTGACTTACCTGTCTGAAGTTGAAAGTTTTTCATCCCACGTGGGGTTTGAACTTTGAGCCGCAATGGTCTTTAGTTAGCATAAGTCATGAGCTTTACCAAGTGAGCTATCCAGAATGTTGTATTTAACTTTGTAGACCATATTATATGTATCTGCAGAGCCAGAGAAGTACTTGTCGTATTGACAGTATGTTCTACCCAAATACCACTTTCTGTCCAGATACTTAAAGGGATATTGTACACAAAAACTGCTTTCTATCCAAGTACTACTTCAAGTCACAAGTACTTATGTGACCACAACACCCTGACTGACCCCATCACGCTTACTGACCACTACACCCTTACTGACCATGCTTGGACCCCGTCATCGCCGCTTGCGGATATATTTATTATTATTATTATTATTACCATTATTATTATTATCATTATTATGATTATTAGACAGTGAAAATGCTGCTTAGTCGCAGCACCAATCGCTCATGGCTTGAGCAGCTCAAAAGGCCGTAGCCGAGAAGCATCGTTCAGATGTTGTGCTCCTTCCATGTTCCTCTCCTCCATATTCATCACAGATGACATGAGAGATGATAGCAGGTCTCTATTTAAAGTGTTAATGACTCCAGCTCAAAGACTGAAATAGCTCTTCTCTAAGTCAAGGCTGTGTGGGTGTGGGAGTGTGTGTGTGTGTGTGTGTGTGTGTGTGGGTGGGTGTGGGAGTGTTGGACTTGAACCAACGAGACAGAAGGCTGTCCCAAACTGAAACAAATGAGACATCATTAGTATATCTACTGTGTGAATCATGTATTTCAAGTGAACTGAAGCCAAGTGGATATGAAGCTACTGAACTGAACTGAGCAGCACACACAGTGCTAATATGCACAGATAAACATGTAGATATGCACACACACACACACAGGCACGCACGCACACACACACACACACACACACACACACACACACACACACACACACACACACACACACACACACACACACACACACACACACATCTGTCTCTTCCTCCTCTCTCCCCTCTCTCTAGGCTCTTTCACACACAGATCGCACAAAATTGCAGTTTAGGAGTCCCGCAAAGCCCGCAGCCTCGCCACAGAAATTGCTTTCACACAGAGCCAAGCAGCACGGCCACATTCCCGTCCTGCAGTGTACTTTCAAGTAGTCGCGGCTCCCAGACGTTTGGTGAGCTGCGCCACCAAACGTCTGGGAATTTCACTGTCAGAAACTGTGTCTCCGAGCCCATCGAGAACCGCCGGCAGCAGACACGCCTACATTTATTATTAGAATTTTATTTGGTAGCGGCAATGCCATTTATCATAGTCCTAACACAGAGCATGAAGCTGATATGCTCCAAACAAAATTTATAGCTGTGGTTTATTTTACAATAATTTTTCCTACCCGGAAGTGGTCCGCTTGCTACTGTGAAGTCATCAGCAGGCTCTGTAACGTTAGCCTCGGGAGTCGGGTTTATCGCTGGGGGAAAGACCTCTAGCCGCCGGGGCCGGATGAAACACGTCCTATTAACAGGTTATGTTTGTTTCTAAGTGATTAATATGTTTCTCCGCAAATGCGACAATGTTTTGCGAGACACCGGTTCTGCATGAGAACTGCCCCCAGAAAGCAGGCCCGCCCACAACACTCATGATTGGTTCTCCGATGCAAGGCTTCCAACAGCGCCACCTAACGTTATGCAAAGATTTAAATAGTAATATTCTCAGTTTTACAGGAGTGAAACGGATTAAGACTGAGGGCTGAGTCTAACTTTCAGGTGACTTTCTGGCAGCGAAGTGTTGCATGAATTGCATTCAAGGAAAGCCAACTTTATTTATACAACACATTTCATAGAAGTAAATTCACTGACTAAGCAGATCAATATGGTGTCACCTTGTGTAATTCATTCAACAACCAAACATCGCTGATGTATGCCAGCCAATGAGGTGCAGCTGTGCAGGTGCAGAAAACACGAAAGTGTTGTCCACATGCAGCATGGTAACCAGGCTTTCAATATTCATCTGATCGACTTTATAGATGCATCATGCACCATCATGTAGCCTATTAGGTACAACAAGGCTAATTCTTATCTTTTGGTTCCATTTTTTTGTAAAGCAAATTATTCCCATCAAGTAGCCTAATTAGGGGCCGTTCTGAAAGACGACGCCCGCATATCAAACAGCTGCAGTCTGCATAACGTTCATCGGGGGAATAGTAGCCTATAGACTACTATAACGTTAGTAGTTTTTGTAAGGGAATGCACAGAGCTGATTTCGAGAGGGAATATCCTCAGACAGCTATAGCCCTCTGAAGCTTATTATTATATCCGTTAATTGTACCTACTAATGTCAACATCGTTTGAGCATAAAGCCTAACCGCACGGAGCATTCCTCCTGGCGTCCCTGCAGTCATGATTGTATAGGCTACTTTTTTTTACTTTCACTCGTGCACTTTCTTGATCACATGAGGTGATTTCCCCTGTAATTTTTTTATGAATGAGCTGACCATTCGCACCTTTTCCAGCTCGCTGCGACAACGCTTTCAAGTGGAGGCGGGTTACCTGGTAAACCGGCGCTGTGACTACCTACCGTGGCGGGACAAAAGGCGTAAAACAATTGTCCACCAACGCGCGTTCATGACTTTCACATGGGAGGCGCGAATCCTACTTTCCGTGTTCAAGGCCGGTGTGAAAGAGCCTTCTGTCTATCTCTCTCACTCTCTCTTCCCTCTCTCTCCCCCTTTCAGTCTGTCTGTCTGTCCCCCTCTCTCTATTTCTGTCCCCTCTCTGTCTCTCACCCCTCTCTCTTTCTCTCCCCCTCTCCCTCCCCTCTCTGTCTCTCTCCCCTCTCTCTTTCTCTCCCCCTCTCCCTCTCCTCTCTGTCTCTCTCTTTCTCTCCCTCTCCTCTCTGTCTCTCTCTTTCTCTCCCTCTCCTCTCTGTCTCTCTCCCCTCTCTCTTTCTCTCCCCCTCTCCCTCCCCTCTCTGTCTCTCACCCCTCTCTTTCTCTCCTCCTCTCCCTCCCCTCTCTGTCTCTCACCCCTCTCTCTTTCTCTCCCCCTCTCCCTCCCCTCTCTGTCTCTCACCCCTCTCTCTTTCTCTCCCCCTCTCCCTCTCCTCTCTGTCTCTCTCTTTCTCTCCCTCTCCTCTCTGTCTCTCTCCCCTCTCTCTTTCTCTCCCCCTCTCCCTCTCATCTCTGTCTCTCTCCCCTCTGTCTCTTTCTCTCCTCCTCTCCCTCTCCTCTCTGTCTCTCCCCCTCTCCCTCTCCTCTCTGTCTCTCACCCCTCTCTCTTTCTCTCCCCTCTCCCTCTCCTCTGTCTCTCTCCCCTCTCTCTCTTTCTCTCCTCCTCTCCCTCTCCTCTCTGTCTCTCTCCCCTCTCTCTCTTTCTCTCCCCCTCTCCCTCTCCTCTCTGTCTCTCTTCCCTCTCTCTTTCTCTCCCCCTCTCCCTCTCCTCTCTGTCTCTCTCCCCTCTCTCTTTCTCTCCTCCTCTCCCTCTCCTCTCTGTCTCTCTCCCCTCTCTCTTTCTCTCCCCCTCTCCCTCTCCTCTCTGTCTCTCTCCCCTCTCTCTCTTTCCCTCCCCCTCTCCCTCTCCTCTCTGTATTTCTCACCTCTCTCTCTTTCTCTCCCCCTCTCCCTCTCCTCTCTGTCTCTCTCCCCTCTCTCTCTTTCTCTCCCCCTCTCCCTCTCCTCTCTGTCTCTCTCCCCTCTCTCTCTTTCTCTCCCCCTCTCCCTCTCCTCTCTGTCTCTCTCCCCTCTCTCTCTTTCCCTCCCCCTCTCCCTCTCCTCTCTGTATTTCTCACCTCTCTCTCTTTCTCTCCTCCTCTCCCTCTCCTCTCTGTCTCTCTCCCCTCTCTCTCTTTCTCTCCCCCTCTCCCTCTCCTCTCTGTCTCTCTCCCCTCTCTCTCTTTCTCTCCCCCTCTCCCTCTCCTCTCTGTCTCTCTCCCCTCTCTCTCTTTCTCTGCCCCTCTCCCTCTCCTCTCTGTCTCTCTCCCCTCTCTCTCTTTATCTCCTCCTCTCCCTCTCCTCTCTGTCTCTCTCCCCTCTCTCTTTCTCTGCCCCTCTCCCTCTCCTCTCTGTCTCTCTACCCCTCTCTCTCTCTCCACTCACTCGCCCCTCTCTCTGTCTTTCTCTCTCTCCCTCTCTCTCCTCATTGGTATCATTTTGTAGATCAAAGCCTGTGTGTTTGCTCGTCTCTCTCGGTGCCGTTCAGCAGAAAGATAATGGCCCCTCACTCCCTCCCCGTTTACTTTGGAAATTAATTAAATCTTCCTCGTTAAGCTTTTAGGACTCTCTGAGGCACCCGGCGAGAGGCCCAAGCTCTCGTGTGTGCGTGTGTGTGTGTGTGTGTGTGTGTGTGTGTGTGCGTGTGTGTGTGTGTGTGTGTGTGTGTGTGCGCGTGTGTGTGTGCGTGTGTGTGCGCGTGTGCGCGCGTGTGTGTGTGTGTGTGTGTGTGCGTGTGTGTGAGTGAGAAAGACAGGGAGAGTGTGTATTTGTCCGTGTGTTTGAAACCGTTTAATTTCAGTGTAGGGAGATGGGGAGGAGAGTGGAGCTCCCTAAAGGCATGAGAAACTCTCAAGTTCTTCTTCTTCTTCTTCTTCTTCTTCTTCTTCTTCTTCTTCTTCTTCTTCTTCTTCTTCTTCTTCTTCTTCTTCTTCTTCTTCTTCTTCTTCTTCTTCTTCTTCTTCTTCTTCTTCTTCTTCTTCTTCTTCTTCTTCTTCTTCTTCCTCCTCCTCCTCCTCCTCCTCCTCCTCCTCCTCCTCCTCCTCCAGCTGGTCCTGGGCCAGTTGAAAAGCAGGTGTGTTATACGTGGGTGCAGTGAACAGTAAAGTCAGCTGGCCTGTGGAGCTCACAGAGCTCAAAGCCTGGATGTCTGCCCACCACCTCAAGCTGAATCTTGGTAAGACAGAGCTACTCCTCCTCCCAGGGAAAGACTGTCCCCTCACCGACCTTTCCATCTCCATTGACAACACTACTGTGTTTCCCTCTCAAACAGCTAAGAACCTCAGGGTGATCCTAGACAACCAGCTGTCCTGCTCGGCCTGCATCGCAGTAACTGCTCGCTCCTGTAGGTTCTCCCTGTACAACAGCCACAAAATCTGTCCATTTCTCACGAGGGAAGCGACACAACTCCTGGTCCAGTCACTTATCATCTCCCGCTTGTACTACTGCAATGTTCTTCTGGCCGGGCTACCTGCCGCAGCCATCCGACCGCTTCAGCTCATTCAGAACGCTGCAGCCCGTCTGGTATTCAACCATCCCACATTCTCTCATGTCACTCCCCTCTTCCAGGATCTCCACTGGCTTCCCATCTCGACTCGCATCAAATTCAAGACAGTGGTACTGGCCTACAGGGCAGCCCCATGACAGCCCCTCTGTATCTGTAATCTATGGTCAAGTTCCAAACTTCTCATCGCTCCCTCCGCTCCTCCACCCGTCCAGATCACCTCGCTCCTCCACCGCTACGTGGGCTCAAAAGTCGTCCCGATCGCAACTCTTCTCCTTCCTGACGCCACAATGGTGGAATGAGCTCCCCACTTCGGTCAGAACGGCCAAATCGCTGCCCATCTCTCGGCGGAGACTAAAAACTCACCTTTTCAGGCTACACCTGGACCCTTCTTGAACTAACATCTTTTCATTATATCTATATCTATATATATATATATATATATATATATATATATATATATATATATATATATATATATATATATATAAAAAAGTTACTTATTCCTTCTCAAACTACTTCCTACATGGTGCTACTCAAGTCTATCAAAATATCTTAGCTGTCATTGATTGTGTTGCATAGTTGTTCTCACGGTGGTGTTTGGGTGTTGTACAGCACTGTGTATAAGCACAGTGTTAGCAGTGTTAGCTCACGGTGGTGTTTGGGTGTTGTACAGCACTGTGTCTAAGCACAGTGTTAGCAGTGTTAGCTCACGGTGGTGTTTGGGTGTTGTACAGCACTGTGTATAAGCACAGTGTTAGCAGTGTTAGCTCACGGTGGTGTTTGGGTGTTGTACAGCACTGTGTATAAGCACAGTGTTAGCAGTGTTAGCTCACGGTGGTGTTTGGGTGTTGTACAGCACTGTGTATAAGCACAGTGTTAGCAGTGTTAGCTCACGGTGGTGTTTGGGTGTTGTACAGCACTGTGTATAAGCACAGTGTTAGCAGTGTTAGCTCACGGTGGTGTTTGGGTGTTGTACAGCACTGTGTATAAGCACAGTGTTAGCAGTGTTAGCTCACGGTGGTGTTTGGGTGTTGTACAGCACTGTGTATAAGCACAGTGTTAGCAGTGTTAGCTCACGGTGGTGTTTGGGTGTTGTTCAGCACTGTGTCTAAGCACAGGGTTAGCAGTGTTAGCTCACGGTGGTGTTTGGGTGTTGTACAGCACTGTGTATAAGCACAGTGTTAGCAGTGTTAGCTCACGGTGGTGTTTGGGTGTTGTACAGCACTGTGTATAAGCACAGTGTTAGCAGTGTTAGCTCACGGTGGTGTTTGGGTGTTGTACAGCACTGTGTATAAGCACAGTGTTAGCAGTGTTAGCTCACGGTGGTGTTTGGGTGTTGTACAGCACTGTGTATAAGCACAGGGTTAGCAGTGTTAGCTCACGGTGGTGTTTGGGTGTTGTACAGCACTGTGTATAAGCACAGTGTTAGCAGTGTTAGCTCACGGTGGTGTTTGGGTGTTGTACAGCACTGTGTATAAGCACAGTGTTAGCAGTGTTAGCTCACGGTGGTGTTTGGGTGTTGTACAGCACTGTGTATAAGCACAGTGTTAGCAGTGTTAGCTCACGGTGGTGTTTGGGTGTTGTACAGCACTGTGTATAAGCACAGTGTTAGCTCACGGTGGTGTTTGGGTGTTGTACAGCACTGTGTATAAGCACAGTGTTAGCAGTGTTAGCTCACGGTGGTGTTTGGGTGTTGTACAGCACTGTGTATAAGCACAGTGTTAGCTCACGGTGGTGTTTGGGTGTTGTACAGCACTGTGTATAAGCACAGTGTTAGCTCACGGTGGTGTTTGGGTGTTGTACAGCACTGTGTATAAGCACAGTGTTAGCAGTGTTAGCTCACGGTAGTGTTTGGGTGTTGTACAGCACTGTGTCTAAGCACAGTGTTAGCAGTGTTAGCTCACGGTGGTGTTTGGGTGTTGTACAGTACTGTGTATAAGCACAGTGTTAGCAGTGTTAGCTCACGGTAGTGTTTGGGTGTTGTACAGTACTGTGTATAAGCACAGGGTTAGCAGTGTTAGCTCACGGTGGTAGCCACTGCAGCTAATCATTCACAGAGAGCACGTCACATGACCTACTTTGATTATGGCCGTCAGGAGTGTGGACAGAGCTGCTCGCAGCGCTTTGCTGCCCTGACAGTGACAAAGGAGCTGGCCTCACACACACACACACACACACACACACACACACACGCATGCACACACACACACACGCACACACACGAAGGCACACACACGCGTGTGCACGCACGCGCACGCACGCTCGCACACGCACACGCACACACACACACACACACACAGTGTGTGACATTTAGACCGTTTCTCCTGTGATGGGGGCTCTTATGAAGCTCATGTGTGCGTGCGTGTGCGAGCGTGCGTGCGCGTGCGTGCACACACATGTACGAGTGCGAGAGGAAGTATTTCTGGAATATGAAATGAGGTCACAGATGGAAATGGCAGAAAGCTAAATGATGTGTTTCTATGACTGGTGCTCAGACATCACACACACCTTATGGTTCATTATCTATCCAGACATCACACACACCTTATGGTTCATTATCTATCCAGACATCACACACACCTTATGGTTCATTATCTATCTGGTGTTCAGACATCACACACACCTTATGGTTCATTATCTATCTGGTGTTCAGACATCACACACACCTTATGGTTCATTATCTATCGGGTGTTCAGACATCACACACACCTTATGGTTCATTATCTATCTGGTGTTCAGACATCACACACACCTTATGCTTCATTATCTATCTGGTGTTCAGACATCACACACACCTTATGGTTCATTATCTATCTGGTGTTCAGACATCACACACACCTTATGCTTCATTATCTATCTGGTGTTCAGACATCACACACACCTTATGGTTCATTATCTATCTGGTGTTCAGACATCACACACACCTTATGGTTCATTATCTATCTGGTGTTCAGACATCACACACACCTTATGGTTCATTATCTATCTGGTGTTCAGACATCACACACACCTTATGGTTCATTATCTATCTGGTGTTCAGACATCACACACACCTTATGCTTCATTATCTATCTGGTGTTCAGACATCACACACACCTTATGGTTCATTATCTATCTGGTGTTCAGACATCACACACACCTTATGGTTCATTATCTATCTGGTGTTCAGACATCACACACACCTTATGGTTAATTATCTATCGGGTGTTCAGACATCACACACACCTTATGGTTCATTATCTATCTGGTGTTCAGACATCACACACACCTTATGGTTCATTATCTATCTGGTGTTCAGACATCACACACACCTTATGGTTCATTATCTATCTGGTGTTCAGACATCACACACACCTTATGGTTCATTATCTATCTGGTGTTCAGACATCACACACACCTTATGGTTCATTATCTATCTGGTGTTCAGACATCACACACACCTTATGGTTCATTATCTATCTGGTGTTCAGACATCACACACACCTTATGGTTCATTATCTATCTGGTGTTCAGACATCACACACACCTTATGCTTCATTATCTATCTGGTGTTCAGACATCACACACACCTTATGGTTCATTATCTATCTGGTGTTCAGACATCACACACACCTTATGGTTCATTATCTATCTGGTGTTCAGACATCACACACACCTTATGGTTCATTATCTATCTGGTGTTCAGACATCACACACACCTTATGGTTCATTATCTATCTGGTGCTCAGACATCACACACACCTTATGGTTCATTATCTATCTGGTGCTCAGACATCACACACACCTTATGGTTCATTATCTATCTGGTGTTCAGACATCACACACACCTTATGGTTCATTATCTATCTGGTGTTCAGACATCACACACACCTTATGGTTCATTATCTATCTGGTGTTCAGACATCACACACACCTTATGGTTCATTATCTATCTGGTGTTCAGACATCACACACACCTTATGGTTCATTATCTATCTGGTGTTCAGACATCACACACACCTTATGGTTCATTATCTATCTGGTGTTCAGACATCACACACACCTTATGGTTCATTATCTATCTGGTGTTCAGACATCACACACACCTTATGGTTCATTATCTATCTGGTGTTCAGACATCACACACACCTTATGGTTCATTATCTATCTGGTGTTCAGACATCACACACACCTTATGGTTCATTATCTATCTGGTGTTCAGACATCACACACACCTTATGGTTCATTATCTATCTGGTGTTCAGACATCACACACACCTTATGGTTCATTATCTATCTGGTGTTCAGACATCACACACACTTTATGGTTCATTATCTATCTGGTGTTCAGACATCACACACGCCTTATGGTTCATTATCTATCTGGTGTTCAGACATCACACACGCCTTATGGTTCATTATCTATCTGGTGTTCAGACATCACACACACCTTATGGTTCATTATCTATCTGGTGTTCAGACATCACACACACCTTATGGTTCATTATCTATCTGGTGTTCAGACATCACACACACCTTATGGTTCATTATTAGGGGTGTCACAATATATCGTCCCACGAAATTTCGCGATAGTAAAACGTCACGATATGTATCGTTGAGATGAAATCTCATATCGCAAAAAAAAAAAAAAAAAAAAAATCAAAAAATAGACTAAGAAACGTCTTTGTTTGTTGAAGTTCAATGTGTGGAAAGTAGTTCAGTTGAACAAGTCTCTGAAGAGACACATGAGAAGTTATACAGGAGAGAAACCATTC
>NC_139645.1:27625726-27633226 GCF_964638095.1 Poromitra crassiceps
AGTGGAGTTGAATGAGAACAGGGTGGTCAGATGATTTAGTGCGGGTGATGATCCAGGCATTTGGAGTCTGTTGAGCAATTTGGTGGGTAGGCCAGAGAGAAGAGAGTTGCAGTAATCAATCTGGGATGTAAGAAATGTGTGGATGAGGACTTTGGTGCTGTATTGGGACAGGGACAATTTTCTGTGAGACTGTGTTGGATGGGCGGAGTCTGGAGATGTTGCGGATGTGGAAGAAAGCAGACCGGGTGATGTTTTTTATGTGGGGTGCAAAGGAAAGCGTGCTGTCCAGAATGACGCTGAGGCTGTTGACTTGGGTGGAGAAGGGAACAGGGAAGCTGTCAATGATGATGTTTGGGGTGGTGGTGTTATGAGCTTTTGAGAGGGTGTTTTTGGAGCCGATGAGCAAGGCCTCGGTTTTACTGGCGTTTAACTTCAGGAACTTCCTGCTCATCCAGCTCCTGATGTCCTGGAGGCAGGCAGTGAGGGAGGTGGGAGGAAGAGTGGTGGTGGGTTTGGTGGAGATATAGACCTGGGTATCATCGGAGTAGCAGTGAAACCGGACACCATGGTGTCGGAGGATTTTACCCAGGGGGAGGAGGTAGGTGATGAATAGGAGTCGACCCAATACTGACCCCTGGGTCAAACGGCAGAACACCCGGACGTGTGGTTCCCTAGTTGGACAAACTGTTGTCTGTCGGTGAGGTAGGATGCAAACCAGGGAATTGCAACACCAGTGATTCCAATGTTCGCCAGGTGCTCCAGAAGTAGTGGGTGGGAGATGGTATCGAAAGCAGTGGAGAGGTCAAGGAGGATGAGGATGGTGAGGAGTCCAGAGTCAGCTGCACGGAGGAGGTCGTTAGTTATTTTTACCAGGGCTGTTTCAGTGCTGTGATTAGGGCGGAAACCATATTGAAATGGTTTGTGGAGGTTGTTTGAGTCGAGGTGGGACTGGAGTTGGGCGGCAACCACCCTCTCAAGAGTTTTGGAGATGAAGGGGAGGTTGGAGTTGGGACAGTAGTGGTTCAGGTCAGATGGGTACTGTGGCCCATAAGTTAAGAATGCCCACTCTGATGGTCATCATATTTGGAGAGGGAAATACCAGGTGGCTGAACTACATCACCAAATAGTCAGAATGTGGGTAACCCAATAAATAAAGTTTATCAAAATTACAAGCCTCTAAAACATAGAAATACAAGGTGTAAATATTGGAAGTTTGCTGGAAATTGGAACATTAATCCAAACTATAATAAATCAGTAGTATCTCCTGTCTTGACATGATGAAATAATACAATATAATAGTAATAATAATACATTTGTTTTATGGTAGCCCCAAATCTCAGTGCTTCATTTCATTTCATAAACAAAAACAGGAGAACAGACTAGAAAACAAAATAACCAAGGCAAAATTAAAACAGAACAGAGGAATAAAAAGTGACTGCTCGTTTGACCTGGTATATGGACACTTGTTTCACAGCCAAAGTCCAAATATCCAAATATGAAATACAGTATCAGCCCTTTGTTGAACGTATTATGACCCTACCAGATTATTGTGCCAGTGTTTGGGTGTCTGGGGCACATTCACAAGCTTATACTCCATGGACTGCAATTGTTAGGCTTGCAAAAGACTGATGCAAACAAAACTGTGTAAATATTGTTCAGTCTGTAGGCAGCCGGTCTATCTGGAGACAATCATGTTTAATATATCCTTAGTATCATTGTCCATTTGTCAAATTAAGCTATCACAATGTTAAATGTTTTCCTCTTCTGTGTATCATATTGTAACCTTTTTCCCAAGTATTTGGATCTTTCATTGTTGCTGCGCGTACATAAGATATGTTTCAGTGAGAGGTCAAGTATATAGATACTAGAATGTCAAATGTCAGGTTCCTCAGAGACGTTTGGGGACACATTTTGACATTCTACACACCAGGTACAGAACTCCGTACAGGGGAGGCCAACAGAGAGGCACTGGCACTTTCCACTCTCTCCACAGTTTGGATCTTTGCAATACAAGTAAGTAATGTCTCTCACTTCTGTAGGTGCTGGGGGTTTCTTAAATAGGACTGGTTTAATGGCTCCATCTCTGACAATCCATCCCTTGCCGATAGGACTCCATAAAAGGGGTTTGGGCATGTGACTGTGACACCATATCGCTGTCTGATACAGTACATTGCTCTTTGCACATGTTGTGCAAATTCATCCTCTGTTGGTGGCAGATTTGCAGAGGCTGCATATGTTGTTGATGCAATTATGAACCTCAGTTCATACAAGTTTGTGCACATCAGTCCATTTTCCTTTTTATTTTTTCCGTAAAGCAGAAGCGCAAATTCTCTTGCGACTGGCAAAGACTCTTCCAAGCTGGAAGAGTCCAAAATGGGCCAGATCTTTGAGCTCACTGAGATGGGTCTTGAGTTTGGTGAATGCTGTTGTCTTTCCTATTCTGTACAAACTACTTGTTGTGTCACAGCCAGTGAGTGCATGACATGCTGGTAGACAGCAAGAGCAATGTATCAGACAGTGATATGGTGTCACAGTCACATGTCCAAACCCCTGTTATGGAGTCCTATCGTCAAGGGATGGATTGTCAGAGATGGAGCCATTTGACCAGCTCTATTTAGGAAACCCCCAGCACCTACAGAAGTGAGAGACATTACTTACTTGTAGTGCAAAGATGCAAACTGTGGAGAGAGTGGAAAGGGCCAGTGCCTCTCTGTTGCCCTTCCAACATCTTATATACGCGCAGCAACAATGCAAGATCCAAATACTTTGGAAAAAGGTTACAATATGATACACAGAAGAGGGAAGAATGTAACATTGTGATAGCTTAATCTGACAAATGGACAATGATACTAAGGATATATTAAACATGATTGTCTCCAGATAGACAGGCTGCCTCCAGACTGAACAATATTTAGACAGTTTTGTTTGCATCACTCTTTTGCAATCCTTACAATTGCAGTCCATGGAGGATAAGGTTGTGAATGTGCCCCAGACTCCCAAACACTGGCACAATAATCTGGTAGGGTCATAATACGCAACAAAGGCCTGATACTTTGGCAGTGAAAAAAGTGTCCATATACCTGGACAAAAAAGCAGTCACTTTTTATTTCTCTGTTCTGTTTTATTTTTGCCTTGGTTATTTTGTTTTCTAATCCGTTTTTCTAGTCTGTTTTTGTGATTGTGTATTATGATTACTATTATACTTGGATTAATGTTCCAGTTTCAATAAAACTTCCAATATTTACACCTTGTATTTCTATGTTTTATGGTAAATGGTAAATGGCCTGCATTTATATAGTGCTTTACAATCAGTAGGTACATTCACCCATTCATACACTGATGGCGGCAGGCTGCCACGCAGGGTGCTGGCACACCATCCGGAGCAATTGGGGTTCAGTATCTTGCCCAAGGACACTTCGACATGCCAACTGAAGGAGGTGGAAATCGAACCACCGACTCTTTTATCCAAAGCGATTAGTGGACGACCTGCTCTACCTCCTGAGCTACAGCCGCTCCAGGTGGTTTGTAATTTAGATCAACTTTATTTTATTGGTTTACCCACATTCAGACTATTTGGTGATGTAGTTCAGCCACCTGGTATTTCCCTCTCCAAATATGATGACCATCAGAGTGAGCATTCTTAACTTATAGGCTATTATGCCACTTCAATTATCCCCCATTCAGAATGACCTAATTTGACAGTTTCAGAGAAGAGGTAGTAGGTCTATGTCTAAAGAAATCTCATTTGCAATAGAACTGTACCAGATATCTCCATACAACTACTGGTTAGTGTTCAATAGCACCCCAGACAATTCAGTAATGGTATATTTTCCAGGGATTTCTGTTTTTCTGATAAATGAGAGAAAAGTGATGGAGTCCTATGTTCCTATCACCACAAAGTACAATTTCCGCCTAAACTAAAGCTATATTTACAGGACTATAATTCATGATCTTTTTAGGTAAATAATTTTCTGACTATTTGGTGATGTAGGGCAGCCACCTGGTTCATACCTCAGCAAATCTGATGAGGAAAAGAGTGAGCATTCTCAAGGTATGAGCTTTTTGTCACCTTTACCCTATTCGGACTGGCCTAATTTGGCTCTTTTTCAGGGATTGGGGTAGTTCTAAAGAACAGCCAAAAAAACATTTTTTCCCCAAAAATAAAATTTGCCAAGAATCAATTTCATTAATGGGAGACCCTAAAGATAAGAAAAAACATTGTTGGCATTTGTTCTACCTCGGGTAGGGGTATCTCGAAAACTAAAGCCTTTTTTGAGGACTTGCTGCTAGACTATTAATTAAAGTCGTAATAATCTGTTTGTTTAGCTGAATGATCTTAATTAAAGTCATAATAATCTGTTTGTTTGTTCGAGCTGGAGCCATGTCATCACTGTTTACATGAGCTGTTGTAAGCAGCAGGAGAAGCTCATTCCAAAAGTTCATCCCAGCTGAGCTCTGTCTGGAGCCACGGATTCAGCACTGACCGTTTAGCCAATCAGAGGCCTTCATACTGTACGTTTGTTTTGGAAGAAATAGGCGTGACCGAAACAAAGATGAACCAATCATCTTGGCGAGTGAATCTGCGACCAGATGGAAGCAACCTGAACTCACTGAACAGGGCGTGGCTACGGTCAACCTGAACTCACTGAACAGGGCGTGGCTACGGTCAACCTGAACTCACTGAACAGGGCGTGGCTACGGTCAACCTGAACTCACTGAACAGGGCGTGGCTATGGTCAACCTGAACTCACTGAACAGGGCGTGGCTACGGTCAACCTGAACTCACTGAACAGGGCGTGGTTACGGTCAACCTGAACTCACTGAACAGGGCGTGGCTACGGTCAACCTGAACTCACTGAACAGGGCGTGGCTACGGTCAACCTGAACTCACTGAACAGGGCGTGGCTACGGTCAACCTGAACTCACTGAACAGGGCGTGGCTACGGTCAACCTGATCTCACTGAACAGGGCGTGGCTACGGTCAACCTGATCTCACTGAACAGGGCGTGGCTACGGTCAACCTGATCTCACTGAACAGGGCGTGGCTACGGTCAACCTGAACTCACTGAACAGGGCGTGGCTACGGTCAACCTGAACTCACTGAACAGGGCGTGGCTACGGTCAACCTGATCTCACTGAACAGGGCGTGGCTACGGTCAACCTGAACTCACTGAACAGGGCGTGGCTACGGTCAACCTGAACTCACTGAACAGGGCGTGGCTACGGTCAACCTGAACTCACTGAACAGGGCGTGGCTAGGGTCAACCTGAACTCACTGAACAGGGCGTGGCTACGGTCAACCTGAACTCACTGAACAGGGCGTGGCTACGGTCAGCAAGGATGGACGTGGCCTTCTTCATGGCTCTGCCCTTGTGCAGTTGGGTGAGGTGATTGAGGTTAATGCCGGCGATTTTACTGCACATTTTAGCAAAAACCTACTAACCTATTCCTGTTTCTCAGGGTAAGTGACCCAAACCAAGCAATAAAAGAGAAGGTTAAAACAGACTCAATAAAACCAGAATAAAACGACATCAAAACGTCTAAGCTTGCGGTAAAAGTACATCCACTGATGGGCTTTAGAGCAAACAGCATCTGTGTTAAGGTCAAAGGTCAGCTTATCCATGATTGTCCCCAGATACTTATCCTGCTGAACGACGTCAACAGCTTGGCCGTTAATGATGGAAGGAGGAATGGGGGAGGGGGGGTGGTTCCTAAAATCGATCAACATCTCCTTGGGTAAAAAGGAGTGTTTGCACCATTGGCTAATCACCTGGACCATGGTCCAGGTGGACCGTGGTCCACACTGGACCATGGTCAGTTTCGTCTTTGACTGAGCAAGGACGGAATCATCCGTCATACTTAATTACAGTATGTGCTATTCATGTTTGCATTCATTAAAAAAAAATCCTTGTTTGGACTTCAGTGACCAATAAACGTTAGTTACTTCATTGCTGAAGACCAGGTCCACTTGTGTTAAGATGCTTTTTGCAAGGTGTTTGGCTAATACATCTTGTCTGGATTCGGTTGAGAGTGGAAGACAATCTAGACCTAAACAAAGCCTGTGGTGTTTCCATACATAATGAGAAACCAGGCTCTCCAACTTCACCTCAGCCACCAACACCAACCATCACTCTCCTGCTCAATCCTACGGTTTCGCTCCCTGGCTTTATCATTGAACTCCTACCCACTCTGCACAAGTATTCAAAGTTATACAAGTACTCAAAATTATTCACGTATTCAAAATTATTCTATTAGATTTTTCCCAGCTGTGTGTGCTGGCAAAATGAAACCCTAATATGAAATGCAAGAGATAAGGATGGGACATTGGCACGTTTCTTTTTTAAGAAAAATGGAGGTGAATGAAACTTGCAGTGCTTGGAATTTCTCGATTTGAATATCGCGACTTGTTGGAAAGGAAATTAATTTGTTGGCCTCGTAATCTTCAGTCATGTAGGAGATAAAAAACGGCAGATGGACCGATCGGCAAATGGCAACTACAGAAGAAAGACAGAGTTTGGAACGCAACAGAGAAAACTGCAAAACAGCGAGAGACAGAGAGGTTAAAAGAGCATAGAAGAGTGACGCAACATCAGCAGGGTGGCTAACGTTAGCAGTATGAAACTGTCTTCATCAGCAGGGTGGCTAACGTTAGCAGTATGAAACTGTCTTCATCAGCAGGGTGGCTAACGTTAGCAGTATGAAACTCTGTCTTCATCAGCAGGGTGGCTAACATTAGCAGTATGAAACTGTCTTCATCAGCAGGGTGGCTAACGTTAGCAGTATGAAACTCTGTCTTCATCAGCAGGGTGGCTAACGTTAGCAGTATGAAACTGTCTTCATCAGCAGGGTGGCTAACGTTAGCAGTATGAAACTGTCTTCATCAGCAGGGTGGCTAACGTTAGCAGTATGAAACTCTGTCTTCATCAGCAGGGTGGCTAACGTTAGCAGTATGAAACTGTCTTCATCAGCAGGGTGGCTAACGTTAGCAGTATGAAACTGTCTTCATCAGCAGGGTGGCTAACGTTAGCAGTATGAAACTGTCTTCATCAGCAGGGTGGCTAACGTTAGCAGTAGGAAACTGTCTTCATCAGCAGGGTGGCTAACGTTAGCAGTATGAAACTGTCTTCATCAGCAGGGTGGCTAACGTTAGCAGTATGAAACTGTCTTCATCAGCAGGGTGGCTAACGTTAGCAGTAGGAAACTGTCTTCATCAGCAGGGTGGCTAACGTTAGCAGTAGGAAACACAGGAGGATGCTATTGGAAACAGCAGGGAAAACTGGACAATGGATGGATAGAAGGATAGACATAGGAGTGAAGGAGGTTGGTAGAGGGAGAGAGGGGTCATCAGTGTGATCAGCTGGTCAGCCTCCTCCAGCCCTGCTGCCCCCTAGAGGCCAATTAGAGGGGAGGCCCGGCCAGGAGAGACTCCCACAGCCACACGCTGACACGGGGGGAACACGCCAGCCCCCCTGCTGCTCGGCACACACACACACACACGCA